>NC_142345.1:13653214-13816785 GCF_054954075.1 Amborella trichopoda | reverse complement strand
AGCAAACCACGAAAGAAAACTAAAATAAATCCATACATCCAATAATTATTAATCCAAAAAGTACAGCTAATTCATTTCTTCCCAAATCAAAGTCTTTACAAGATCATTAAGGCACTATTGGCCCAAAAGATACACAAAATAAGGAATACATCATATCACTGAAATCACCAAAACATACTGCGGAAGTCTTCAGAAGACGGCTTCTCAAACTTTTTGATTTCAGGCTTTAGGCCCTCAAAAACTGCCACCCACCTTAAGCACAGTTGCCACCACCCTTCACTCTACAGTTATGAAATTAAAATGGAATGAGCTAAAAGCCCAGTAAGCAGATCACTACCCTTGCATTCTTGACTATCAGTATATACATGTTAACATGCTCCTAGTTCATCAGAAATCGTATTATGTCCATTTTGTCAGGTCACATATTAGAGTGCACGAGAAGGCCATATAAACGAATCCAAATCAGTTAACGGAGCATTACTTGCATATCATAGTTACAGTCGGATAATTTTACAAAATACAAAATTCAGACAAGCAGAACAAAGTAGTTTACTCCCAAAGTAGAAGCCACAGTGATCAGGCTAAGCCAATCCTGAGCTTGGGACTTCTACCCTTATTCAAAAGGGAGGACAATGACAAGTAGACACCCTACTTCATAGTGTCCTCACTCACGCACACATCCCCAGTGTGCTTTGGGGTTTTTGATAGACTAAGACCTTGCAAGACACTGCCCTCTTACTCTCTCACCACTAGAGGACGTTACACTACCAAAGGGGTCCCAATGGATAGTGCCCATAAATCTTGGGGGGTGCGACCCTCCCAAGTACAACCAGAGCCTAGCTCCCTTCCTATCATTGGGAGTCAGGGAAGGATCATGTGGCAAGTCCATGCTCACATGTCAAGGTGCGACAAGTCCATGCTCACACTTACAGAGTCTGACAGAGTATCACATATATATCAATCTGCGGCAAGTCCATGCTCACACTTACAAAATCAGACGGCTCACTACTAATGGAGTAGCGGTCAGATATCAGAATTTATATAACAAAATCAGACAGTATCAGTGTAACAGAAATCACAATATTCATATAACAGAATCAGACAGTGCACTGCCAATGGGGAACCCATTTGCGTAGTATTCATTTAACAGAATCTGACAGTATCAGTATCATAAAATGGTCAGGTTAATATCAAAGAATAGCAATCTTAGTAGCACAGAGCAACAGTATCAGTGTCACAGAGTGACAGTATCAGTATCATCGAGTAACAGTATCAGTGTCACATGATAGTATTTCCTGTAATTTAAGACAGTGATATCGTATCAAAACAGTGCTATAGCTTTTGATTCGTATGAATTTAAAGATA
The DNA here is from genome assembly GCF_054954075.1 of Amborella trichopoda. Classification (NCBI taxonomy): domain Eukaryota; kingdom Viridiplantae; phylum Streptophyta; class Magnoliopsida; order Amborellales; family Amborellaceae; genus Amborella; species Amborella trichopoda. The sequence continues at coordinate 13,815,420 of NC_142345.1, read as the reverse complement.
GTTCCATAAAATTTTTTATGTTAGACACAACTATCTTTCAATTAGGGGTGGTTTGAGTGCAATTGGACTTTATTTGTTCCTTTAAAAGAACCCAAGAACAGAGACACTTAGTCTGAAATATGTTGTGTGGTGAAAACAGTGACATGTCTTTGACATTCCACCCATGTTTCAAAATCAAGAGGGAACCTCGAAAAGACCTCAACATGTGAATTAAATATTACTCATAACAGGTTCTAATGGCTGGGGTTTGGGCTAAAATCGATACCTTTATTTAATCAAATTCAGTGACATCAGAGGCATTAAATCTGTGCTTTTGCTAAAACTGTCCACAACGACATACGTTCATAAAATGAAGCGTAACTTTCAATCTAAAGATAATTCCGAAATATTTTCTGCATATAACTTTTAACCCATTCAAAGATCTTTCAAATGGCTATACTTTGGCTGATAATGGACGTCATTTAGTTAGTTAAAATCAATAAACATAGTGGTTATTGACGACAAATCTTGGAAAACAGTCCACAGTGACATACCCTCTCATTTCGAAACATAGCTTTAGTTTTGTAAAGACTTCCAACAGTGGGTAAAACCAAACATTTTACCAGGTTCGTGTATCTTTCCAACGGTGGTAGTTTGAGGTCAATCGGACTCCATTTGACCATTTAAAAGCCTCATTCAAGAACTAGATATTTCTGGAATTTTATGGTTTCATTTAACATGTGTTAAGAATGCATTCCATAACCTCCAATCTCTCACAATGTGAACACACATAACATGCATTTCTTACATAATCTAAGAATCACAACTACAATCTTACATTCATCATTATTATGGTACAAAACCCCCAAATTTCTATTGAAAAGGCGTAAGGTTCTTTTTTCCACATTGCATACACTTCTATTGCTCATTCATATGCCTAAGTTTCCATGCATTCCCATGACTACAATACAAGGGTAATGGATCCACTTACCTAATTAACAATGGGGCCTCCTCAAACCTTTGCTCACAGCTCTCACCCGCCCAACATTAATTGCTCATAAAGTCACTCTTCCACTTATGTCTTAGAAAGAGAAAGAGGGATAAGAACGAGGGGCGTGAGTGAGAGAAGAGGCTTAAGTACTCTCATGTTTGGGGTGGCTGGCCAAGTGTCATCAAGGGGCTCAAAAATCTGGACAAGTGACACTCACATAAGCATGCATTAAACAAGTGTCTCCTCCAACTCATGCATGCCACAGACACAGCCGGTGCTGGCCATCTACATAGCCAGCGCTGGCCATCTAGATAGCCAGCGCTGGCCATCTACATAGCCAGCGTTGCTCATATCCAACCGGCGCTGGGCAACCAGCGCTGGGCTCTTCCTCTTCACATCCTGCGCTGCTCTTCCCAACCGACGCTGGGCAACCGGTGCTGGGCTCTTCCTCTTCACAGTCGGCGTTGCACTTCCCAACCAGCACTGGGCTCTTCCTCTTCACAGCCGATGCTGCTCTTCCTCTTCACAGCCGGCGCTGCTCTTCCCAACCAACGCTGGGCAACCAGTGCTGGGCTCTTCCTCTTCACAGTCGGCGCTGCACTTCCCAACCAGCACTGGGCTCTTCCTCTTCATAGCCAACGGTGCTCTTCCTCTTCACAGCCGGCGTTGCTCTTCCCAACTCGTGTTGGGCAATCGGCGCTGGGCTCTTCCTCTTCATAGCCGGCACTGCTCACATCCAACCGGCGCTGCCACAACTTCTTCCCTCCTTAGCCCACCATGCATTCTAACTGACCGGGAAAAGTTTGGGCTATCACATCATCCCTCCTTGAAAATATTTTGTCGTCAAAATCGTTAATCGAATAAACGGGGGTACAATGTCCAAATTTCATCTTCTCGCTCCCACGTTGATTCTTCTCGTGAATGATACTGTCATAAAACCCGGACTAAGGGAATCTCTTTATTGCGCAAAGCTTGAACCCTTATGTCCAGAATCTCAATTGGCTGCTCTACATAAGTTAAATCCTCCTTGATAGGGATTGGCTCATATTTCAAGACGTGGGACGGATCATGTTGATACTTCCTTAATAATGAAATATGAAAAACATCATGAGTATTGGCCAACTTTGGTGGTAAGGCTAGTTGGTACGTTGCGACTCCGATTCTTTCTAATATTTCAAAAGGTCCAATGAATAGCGGACTTAGCTTCCCTTTCTTATCAAATCTCATAATTCCCTTTGTTGGTGACACTTTCAAGAATACCCGATTCCCTACTTCAAATTCAATGTCCCTTCGATGATTATCGACATAATTCTTCTGCCGACTTTGAGCAGTTTTAAGCATGTCTCGAATTAGGGCAATTTTCTCTGATGTTACTTGAACTATCTCTGACCTTAAGAGTCTCCTTTCACCGATCACTTTCTTCCATCTAAAGCTTCAAAAGGTGCCATTTGACTACTGGCTTGGAAACTGTTGTTGTATGCAAATTTTACTAAGGGTAAGTGATCATCCCAATTTCCTTTGAAGTCAGTAACACAAGCTCTCAACATATCTTCTAAGATCTGAACGGTTCTCTCTGACTGTCCATCAGTCTACAATACTGAAAGTAAGTCTTGTCTCCAAAGCTAATTGTAGACTGCTCCAAAATCTTGAAGTAAATCTAGAGTCCCTGTCAGACACAATGCTGATAGGTACTCCATGCAGCCTTACTATTTCCTTGGCATACAGCTGAGCCAGTTTATCAAGGGTATAAGTAGTGTAGACAGGTAAGAAATGTGTAACCTTAGTCAATCGGTCCACAATAACCCAAACATTGTTATGACCCAATCCTGATCTTGACAAACCAGACACAAAGTCCATGGTGATGTGTTCCCATTTCCATTCAGGCACAGGTAAGGGTTGCAACAGTCCAACCTGTCTTTGGTGCTCGGCCTTTACTTGCTGTCAGGTTAAACATTTAGAAACAAATTGTGCCACATCTTTCTTCATGTTATTCCACCAGAAGGTCTTCTTTAAATCTTGGTACATTTTTGTGCTTCCTGGGTGTACAATATAATGGGAGTGGTGCGCTTCCTCTAGAATAGCTTTTTTTATATTCTCATCACTTGGGATGCACACCCATTCTCTAAATCTTAACAAATCATCATTACCGACAGAGAAATCTCCTTCTCCTTCCTATCTTAAGTCTCCCAGAATTTTACTCAGCTGAGGGTCTGCCTTTTGGGCTACCTTGATCTGTTGAAAGAGTTGAGGTTCCACCCTTATACCTGTAGTTATTCCTTCCTTGGAACTAAATGGTAAAGTCGGGCGCCACTCCACTGCATCCTCTATCAGTTTCATTTCTCAGACTATCAAATGTGCCATTAATATTGAGGGTTTCCAACTCAAAGCGCCGACGATTACATTTGTCTTACTCGGTTGATAATTGATGGTGCAATCATAATCATGCAGTAGACCCATCCATCTCCTTTGTCTCATATTCAATTTATTTTGAGAAAATAAATACTTGAGGCACTTATGATATGTAAATATCTTGAACTGGGCTCCATCGAGATAATGTCTCCAAATTATCAAGGCAAAGACCACTGCTACGAGCTCTAAGTCATGAATTGGGTAATTTTGCTCATGCGACTTTAACTGTTTGGAAGAATAAGCTATAACTTTCTCTTGCTGCATTAATACACACCCCAATCCCTTATGGGAAGCATCAGTGTAGATTACAAAACCTTCATTTCCCTCGCGCAAGATTAGTATTGGGTCCGTAGTCAATCTCTTCTTTAATTCTTGGAAACTCTTCTCACAGTCATCTTTTCATATAAATTTTACCCCTTTCTAGGTCAGGCGAGTCAGGGGAAGTGCCATCTTTGAAAACCCTTCCAAAAAACGCCTATAATATCTGATCAGACCTTAGAAAACTGTGAACTTTTGTCACATTTGTCAGTCTTCCTCATTTAAGCACAACTTTAACCTTACAAGGGTCAACTGCAACCCCGTCCTTGGAAATAACATGCTCAAGGTAGACCACACTTGAGAGCCAAAACTCGCTTTTCCCTAGTTTAGCATATAACTTCTCCGTTTTTAGAGTTTGGAGGACCATTCTCAAATGTTGTTCATGCTTTTCCAGAATCCTGGAATACATTAGAATGCCATCCATAAAAACCACCACAAAGGCATGCAAAAAGGGTCTAAACACTCTATTCATCAAATCCATAAAAAAGGCCGGGGCATTAGTCAGCCCGAAGGGCATTACTAAGAACTCGTAGTGACCATAGCGAGTCCTGAATGCAGTCTTAGATACTTGATAACCCGACTGAAAGTCGACCTTGAAGAATACTTGGGCCCCTTGGAGTTGATAAAAAAGTTTGTCAATTATAGGCAAGGGGTACTTGTTTTTCACAGTGACCTAGTTCAGCTGTCGATAGTCTATGCATAACCTCAAAGACCCATCCTTCTTTTTAACAAATAAGACAAGCGCACCCTAGGGTGACACACTAGGTCGAATAAATCCCTTCTCTAGTAACTCTTGTAATTGTTCTTTTGACTCCTTTAATTCTGCTGGGGCCATTCTATAAGGGGCTTTAGAGATAGGGACAGTATCAGGAATCACATTTATCTAAAATTCTATTTCTCTGATTGGGGGCATAGAGGTTAACTCCTCAAGAAAGACCTCCAAAGATTCTCTCACCACCGGTATCTCTTCCAACTTAGACCGGTCATCCTGATTTTCCACTATGTCTGCTAGATACCCAACACAATTTTTAGTTAGTAAATGGGAAGCCCGAATAGCCGAAATAAAATGCAGAGGAGGAACATCCTTGATGCCAATAAAGTTCAACTCAAGCTGGTTTGGGCGTCTAAGGATTACAGTCTTATCACGACAATTTACAGTAGCATGATGTGTGGATAACCAGTACATGCCCAAAATAACATCAAAGTCTTAGATATCTAACAGTATTAAATCTATATGCAGCTCACACCCTTCAAGAATAACCCAACAATGTTTGTAAACATTATCAGTTTCTACAGATCCTCTCATGGGTGTGCATACTATCAAATATCCAGTCAATCAAAGAAGGTCTAGCATCCATGTGGCATGCAAAGTGAGGTGCAACAAAAGAGTGTGTAGATCTAGGATCAATCAAGATTTTTGCTTCAATGCCACAAACGGAGAGTGTACCTTAGATGACGAAAGTTGATGCCTTAACTTCGTGCTCGGTAAGAGCAAATGCTCGGCCTTGAGTCTTCGGTCGGTCCTCAGGTCCCCTTACAAGGCAATCTCTAATCTGGAGGCCCGACTTACCACATTTGAAGCATGCCCCCGTCTTCCTTCAACAATCAGCCGCCAACTGATTGTCCTTCCCACAATGCAGGCAGATCGGGCGTCAATTTTCTCTCACGTCAGCTAACAATGTTCTCAAAATCTTCTTGCCTCTCTTATTTTCTCTTCCTCGAAAGTTCCTCTTTAGTGGTGGTTGAGCTTTCCTCCCCGAGTTTCCATACTGGGTTGGCCTCATCTTCCAGTTTCCTCCCGCTCAGGATTCTTCATCTTCCCTTTCTATCCTCATGACCAGATCCACTAAAGGGGAAAATGTTTTTAAATTGGTTGATACCACTCCCTTCCTTATTTCTGATCTGAGGCCTCTCTCGAACTTTCTAGTCTTCTGTGCCTCAGTATTAATGATGTGTGGCGCATACCTCGACAACACAGCAAATTTAGCTGCGTACTACTCCACAATTAGATTTCCTTGTTGCAGCTCAATAAACTCTACTTCTTTCCTTTGCCCTCATAGAATCAGGAAAGTACTTTTCATTGAAGGCTTCTAAGAAATTCTCCTAGGTCATCTTAGTCCCTGATCTTTCCCAAGACTATTCTACCGAGCCCCACCAATGTTCAGCATCCCCTTCAAGCATGGAAGTGCACAGTCGTACTTTCTGTTCATCAGTGTAGTTTAAAGCTTTGAATATCTTCTCTATCTGTCTCCTCCATCCCTCAGCCTTTTCTACTCCCCCAAGCCCCAAGAAGGTCGGAGGAGCCAACCTCCTAAACTTTTCTAATAAACCACTATCATTCGAATTGGAGTTAGGGGTAGATGGGGCTGGAACAACTTCCTTCACCATCCGTGTCATGGCCCCCAAGGCCCTGACCAACTCCCCACGGGCATCAGTATTTCCGGTACTGGAGCTAGCATTGTTGGCCCCCGTCCGCGGTATCTTCCACCTAAGACATAAACATTCAATTACTATTATACCCAAACTATTCTAAAGACACTTATAAGCTCCCTAGGCCAAGAATCCTATCCTGGCTGCTCTGATACCATAGTTGTGACGACCCGCTCCCTAACCCTTGCCGGAGGGTGACAATGGGCAGGCTCGCGACCGGAGGTCGCGAATGTCTCTTAGGTGGGAGTGGCTCAACGCATGAAACACGAAATCAAGAGCAAACCACGAAAGAAAACTAAAATAAATCCATACATCCAACAATTATGAATGCAAAAAGTACAACTAATTCATTTCTTCCCAAATCAAAGTCCTTACAAGATCGTTAAGGCACTATTGGCCCAAAAGATACACAAAATGAGGACTACATCATATCACTGAAATCACCAAAACATATTGCGGACGTCTTCAGAAGACGGCTTCTCAAACTTTTTGATTTAAGGATTCAGGCCCTCAAAAACTGCCACCAACCTTAAGCACAGCTGCCACCCACCTTAAGCACAGCTGCCACCACCCTTCACTCTACAGTTATGAAATTAACATGGAATAAGCTAAAAGCCTAGTAAGCAGATTACTACCCTTGCATTCTTGACTATCAATATTTACACGTTAACATGCTCATAGTTTATCATAAATCATATTTTGTCTTACAGAGTAAGGTCACATATTAGAGTGCACATGAAGGCCATATAAAAAAATCAAAATCACAAAGAATCAAAAGAATCAAAATACAAGTTCACGGAGCATTACTTGTATATCACAGTTACAGTCGGATAATCTTACAGAATATAGAATTCAGACAAACAGAGCAGAGTAGTTTACTCCCGAAGTAGAAGCCACAGTGATCAGGTTAAGCCAATCCTGAGCTTGGGACTTCTACTCTCATTCAGGAGGGAGGACAATAACAAGTAGACGGCCTACTTCATAGTGTCCTCACTCACGCACACATCTCCAGCGCGATTTGGGGTTTTTGATAGGCTAAGGCCTTGCAAAACACTGCCCTCTTACTTTCTCACCACTAGAGGACGTTATACTACCAAAGGGGTCCCTGTGGATAGTGCCCAGAAATCTTGGGGGGTGCCCTCCCAAGTACAATTAGAGCCTAGCTCCCTTCCTATCATCGGGAGTCAAGGAAGGATCATGTGGCAAGTCCATGCTTACATGTCAAAGTGCGGCAAGTCCATGCTCACACTTACAGAGTCTGATAGAGTATCACATATATATATATATATATATATATATATATATATATATATATATATATATATATATATATATATATATATATATATATATATATCATTGTGCGGCAAGTCCATGCTCACACTTACAAAATCAGAGGGCTCACTACCAATGGAGGATCCATTGTCTAGTGGTCAGATATCAGAATTCATATAACAAAATCAGACAGTATCAGTGTAACAAAAATCACAATATTCATATAACAGAATCAGACAGTGCACTATCAATGGGGAACCCATTGTGTAGTTTTCATTTAACAGAATCTGACAGTATCAATATCACAAAATGGCCAGGTTAATATCAAAGAATAGCAATTTCAGTAACACAGAGCAACAATATTAGTATCACGGAGTGACAGTATCAGTATCACGGAGTAACAGTATCAGTGTCACATGATAGTATTTCTTGTAATTTCAGACAGTGATATCCTATCAAAACAGTGCCATAACTTTTGATTCGTTTGGAATTTAAAGATAGTTCCATAAAACTTTTTATGTTAGACACAACTATCTTTCAATTAGGGTCTTTGGAGCACAATTGGACCTTATTTGATCCCTCAAAAGAACCCAAGAACAGAGACACTTAGTCTGAAATCTGTTGTGCGGTGAAAACAATGACATATCTTTGAAATTCCACCCATGTTTCAAAATCAAGAGGGAACCTCAAAAAGCGCGCAACATGTGAATTAAAGAAGACTCATGACTGGTTCCAATGGCTAGGGTTTCGGGTAAAATGGATGCCTTTTAGTTAGTCAAATTCAGTGTCATTAGAGGCATTGAATCTGTGCTTTTGCTAAAACTGTCTACAGTGACATACCTTCATAAAACGAAGCGTAACTTTCAATCTCAATAGAATTTTGAAATATTTTCTACATGAAACTTTTAATCCATTCAAAGATATTTCAAATGGCTATGGTTTGTCTGAAAATGGATGTCATTTGGTTAGTTAAAATCGATGAACATAGTGGTTACTGATGATAAATCCAGGAAACAGTCCACAGTGACATACTCTCACATTTCGAAACATAACTTTATTTTTGTAAAGAATTCCAATAGTGGGTAAAAATAAATATTTTACTAGGCTCGTGTATCTTTGTAATGGTGGTAGTTTGAGGTCAATCGGACTCCATTGGTCCATTCAAAAGCCTCACTGAAGAACTAAGTATTCCTGGAATTTCACGATTTCATTTAACATGTGTCAAGAATGCATTCCATAACCACCATTTCATAATGAAGAACTTGATAACCTCCATTCTCTCACTATCACATAATATGCATTTCTTATATAATCTAAGAATCACAACTCCATTCTTGCATTCATCATTATTATGGAACAAAACCCCCAGATTTCCATTGAAAAAGGTGTAAGGTTGTTTTTTCCGCATTACATACAATTCTATTGCTCATTCATATGCCTAAGTTTCCATGCATTCCCATGACTACAATACAAGGGTAATGGATCCACTTACCTAATTAACAATGGGGCCACCTCAAACCTTTGCTCACTGCTCTCACCCATCCAATAGTGGCTGGTCACAAAGTCACTCTTCTACTTGTGTCTTAGAGAGAGAAAGAGGGGTAAGAATGAGGGGCGTGGGTGAGAGAAGAGGCTTTAGTACTCTCATGTTTGCGGTGGCTGGCCAAGTGTCACCAAGGGGCTCAAAAATTTGGACAAGTGGCACTCAGTTTAGTATGCATTAAACAAGTGTCACCTCCAACTCATGCATGTCAGAGACACAGCTGGTGCTGGCCCTCTACATAGCCGGCGTTGGCCTTCTACACAGCCGGTGTTGCTCATAGACAACCGGTGCTGGGCAATCGGCGTTGGGCTCTTTCTCTTCATAGCCGGCGCTGCTCTTCCCAACCGGCACTAGGCTCTTCCTCTTCACAGCCGGTGCTGCTCTTCCAACCCGACGTTGGGATCTTCCTCTTCTCAGCCAGCGCTGCTCTTCCCAACCAACGCTGGGCAAACGGTGTTGGGCTCTTCCTCTTCACAGTTGGCGTTGCTCTTCCTAGCCGGTGCTGGGCAACCGGCGCTGGCTCTTCCTCTTCACATCCGCCACTGCTCACATCCAACCGGTGCTGCCTCAACTTCTTCCCTCCTTAGCCAGCCATGCATTCTAATTGGGTTGGAAAATTTTGGGTTGTCACAGATTTGGCGGCCCGTCATCCCAATCCTATGCCCGAAAAAGAAGCGGTTCAAACCTGCGTTCGGAACATGCGATCTGAGATCGCTATACATGTCAAGGCCTCTAAACCAACCTCCATGTCAGACCTAATCTCCAAGTCGGTGCGCATCGAAAGCCTATCACTTCACCACAATGGGTTGCGACAACAATCTTCAAACATTGAAAACAACTGGGGCAATGGAAACTCTTGAACCAACGCCCGGGGCAACCAACAGAAAGGTGTGATCTGCGCTGCTGTCACAGTTGCTGACCCAAAGAAGGTTGTCTCCCAATCTTTGGATCTCTCCAAAGGGGTCAACACAACAAAGATAGCCCCTCAAGCAGGCAAACAACAACAGTCATACAATCGGGTGCCTCCACCTGCTAACCTTAATCAAAATGAGTACTCTATCGCTCATTAGAATAAAGTTTATCCTTTACAAAAGGAATGGGTGCCTGCACAGCTCCTATTATTGTTGGAACAAAACTTGATTGAACTACCTGAGGCCAAGTTCCCTGACCAGGTTGGTCTTAACACGCATGTAAAATACTACGCCTATCATCGAAGTGTGAATCACTCCACAGAGGACTGCTTTACACTTAAAGACCTCATCGAAAATATGATTCAGAAGGGTCAGATCAAGTTGGAGGAACTCAAGAAGGTGTTTGGGGCAACGGAAGCCTCTCATATAGTGATAGTTTAAGAAGAAAACGAAGCACCTGATCTCCTTCGAGCCTTATTCGCTATGATGCTTCAACTAGGCCTTATTTCACTAAAGCCAGTGAAACAACCTAAGCGTCTTGCTAAGGGAATCGAGAACCAGTGGTGCTCGTACCATCAGATAAGGGGCCATGATGTGAGCAAATGCTCCGCCTTTCATGAGATAATTGTGAAGAAAATACAGGAATGTTAGGAATCCTATAACCTTATAGAGGAGGACTCCCAAATCACTGCTCCAACGGTGTAAGAGAACCTCCCAATACAAGACCTAGTGAATGATGACTCAGTTTCTGCTGAACCCTCGACTTCCCAACCATGGGTGGTCTATCACGATCGAAGCAGGCAAAAGTCATTGAAGCGAGAAGCTATCCGTCAAGCTAGTGCTGCTCACGAATCTAGTGAGACAAATGAAGCACCCCCAAAGGCACTCAAGAGGAGACATGCCCCAAGAAGGGCTCACAGAAGTAACAGGCCCACTCAGCCACCGGTCGAGCAAGAGTTTCTCAGGCCTCTTCCTCCTTTGTCGACTCTATAGCATTTCATCCTTGACACCTTCATTTCTCCTTCTTCACCTCATCAGGAGCACACCCCTGGGTCAACCACTCAACACATGTTCAATGAGGGTGATGACGTTAAAAGCACTCCCCAATGGTCTAAGCAGGAGAAAGACCTAAAAGATTCTCTGCATAGGTCCAACCCTGGTGATGACATAAAAATCTACCCAGATAGGTCCAATAAGGGGAGTGACCTTAAACCCCCCTCACCTACTAACCTTGCATCTTCTTTTGCTTCTTTTTCTTCTCCCCCCTTCTCCTCTTCTGTGTCTCCTGTAGGTACGTCCTTGCAATGTACAGACTTTGATGCTTTTGATAGGTCACTTGAGGGAAGCAACATAAGCAGAATGCACAAGAGACGATTGAGAAAGACATTAGCCCAAGCAACTGGCTTCTTAACAGTTGCTGATGCCCTGGCAGCTCGAGCTCGGTCACAACCATCTTCCTATTCTGGAAAGCGCAGGAAATCAAAACTCAAGAAACCTCAGTAGCCCCCTGAGCCAGATTTTGAGCAAAGATTGGTCGAGTCAAGAGGACAGAGCTTCCACTATCAAGAAGTTTGCCATATGATTCAGGTCTATGAAGTATCCGCTGGTCCAGACCTAGCATCCTTGACACCTCATCAAGAAGCAAGTGATCCCTGAGAAAGTGTCTCTTCACCTCTTTGTAACTTTTTGGCTAGTTTGCCATAGCTTGTTATGCTTGGGGGCGACCCTTCTGCTCTTTAATTCAGGGAGAGTGCAGAGATCATGACCTGTACTCGGACTTTATTGGAACCAGAGATGTCAGGATCTTGCGTCTACATATTTGAAGTTAATCAAAAGACGTCTGAAGATGATGATGTGGAGTCGTAAGAAGCCCCAGAAGAATGGGAAGAAGGCGGTTAGGCCACAACCGATGAACTTGAAGAAATCAACTTAGGGAATGAGGCTGATCCTAGGCCTACTTTCATTTTAGTGAATATGTCTATAGAGGAGAAAGAAAATTTCATTGCCTTCTTGCAAACGAACCTAGATGTCTTCGCTTGACATTACCATGAGATGCCTGGTTTAGACCCTCAAGTCATAGTCCACCGTCTTGGCATCGATCCAACTGTCAAACCTGTTAAGCAGTAATCAAGCAGGATCAGACCTGATCTTGAAATGCAGATAGATGCTGAGGTTACCAAACGCAGGAGGGCATGCTTCATTCGTGAAGTCAAATACCCTAAGTGGATAGCAACTGTTGCGTCAGTTAAGAAGAAAAATGGGCAAATTAGGGTATGCATTGACTTCTGTGACCTCAATGCTGCTTGCCCAGAGGATGACTTCCGTTGCCATTTACGAAAATGCTTATTGATTCCATAGCTCACTGTCAGATCTTCTCTTTCATGGATGGATATTCTGGGTATAACCAAATCCGGATGGCTCCAAAAGATGAAGAAGCCACCGCGTTCCTGACTCCAAAAGGAGTCTTTTGCTACACAATGATGCCTTTTGGATTGAAGAATGATGACGCCACATATCAAAGAGCAATGAAGACCATCTTTAATGACATGATTCACAAGGAGGTCAAATGCTATGTTGATGATTTGGTGGTGAAATCCGTAGAAAAAGACACTCACATGAAAGATCTTGAAAGGGTGTTCAAAAGGCTACACCTTCACTAGCTCAAGATGAACCCGTTAAAATGTGCTTTTCACGTGCGTTCAGGGAAGTTCTTGGGATTCGTTGTCAGACATCGAGGGCTTAAAGTTGAGCCAGTCAAGATCAAGGCGATTTAGGAAATGTCGCCACCCACTACACTGCGAGACTTGCAATCCCTTCAAGGGAAGCTAGCTTACATCCGCAGGTTGATTTCAAACCTCTCAGGTCGCTGCAAGCCTTTCATGCACCTGTTGAAGAAGGACACCCCATTTATCTAGGATGAAGCGTGTTAGGCAACACTTGATGACATCAAGCAGTACTTGCTCAATCCCTCAATACTCTCTACACCAGTCTTGGGAAGATGTCTTATCCTGTATGTGACCACACTGGATGAGTCTGTTGGAGCCTTATTGCCACAAAACAATGATGAGGGGAAAGAAACTGCATTATATTATCTCAGTCGTAGGATGCAAGGGAGAATTATCCTCTTATCAAGAAGATGTGTCTTGCCCTGATCTTCGCGGTACAAAAGCTTCGTCATTACTTACTTCGTCATGAAGTCAAGATTATACCAAAGGCTGACCCTTATAAAGTTTCTAATGACGTGCCCATGCTTGTCGGGACGCCTGGTCAAGTGGGCCTTATTGCTAATGGAATTTGATATCACCTATGTGCCACAAAAGGCTGTCAAAGGCCAAGCCTTGGCTGATTTTCTCGCAGCACATCCCGTACCAGCAGAGTCACCTTTATCTAGTGACTTCCCTGCTGAAGGAGTATTCTGGATGGAACTTGTTGACACATGGGAAATGTACTTTGATGGAGCTTTTTAGTCTGATCGAGGAGGTGTTGGAGTGGTGTTCATGACCCCGAAAGGCAGGATACTTCCTCTATCCTTTTCTCTTACCGAAGCCGGTTCCCATAATGAGGCAGAATATCAAGCTTTAATAATTGGGTTGGAGATTGCTTTTGATCTAGATTTAGATCAGCTCGAAATCTATGGAGATTTCGAGTTGGTCATTCAACAGCTCAAGAGGATTTATGATGTGAGAAAATACACCCTCAAGCCTTATCATGATATTGCAAAATCATACGTGGCTCAGTTCGATGAAGTATCCCTGACTCACATCCCCGGGAAGTTAAACTCGCAGGCTGATGCATTCGCGAAGCTTAGAGCCACAATTCAATTGTCTTCCCTAAGACCCATCTGGGTTGCGGAATGGAGATATATCGAGTTGAGAACTAAAGTTGATGTGGATGATGAGAGAAATCTCTTCCCCAAGTGTCCTCCTTATCCGTTCAAAGCACTCTTATCATCTAAAGAAGTTATCAAAGCTGAACAGGAAATGACACAAAGTCAAGGAGTGATTTCACAAACACAGGAACCAGAGTTCTTCGCCCCAATGTGTGTAGAGGTAGAATAGGTAGAGGATTGGAGAGAACCCATCATCAAATTCATCAAGCATGGTAGACTGCCTGAAGATTGTGTTGAAAGCAATAGCACGCATCGAATGTCTACCAAGTACACTCTTCTTGAAGGGGATGTTCTCTTCAAACATTCCTTTGATGGTATTCTTCTTAGGTGTGTAGACACACAAGAGGCAAATAAGCTTTATGAAAGAAGTTCATTCAGGAATTTGTGGGTTGCACCAGTCTGGTCCTAAACTCTATGACCATATACACAAATTGGGGTATTACTTGTCCTCCATGACAACTGATTCATTAAACTATACCAAGAAATGTCAGGTATGCCAACTGCATTCAAGTCTCCTTCATCAGCCCCCAGAACCTTCACACCTTACAGTGGTATCATGGCCCTTCTCACAATGGGGTATGGACATTGATGGACCTATTGACTCACCTTCTGTAATGGGTCATGCCTTCATTCTAGCGAAAACAGATTATTTCTCTAAATGGGCTGAAGCAATCTCGCTCAAGCAAGTGCCTGGCGCTACGGTGGCCAATTTTGTACAGCACCACATCATATACCAGTTTGGGGTGCCTGACCAATTATCTCTGACAACGGTCCTCAATTCTGAAGTCATCATATTGATGACCTGGTTAACCAATTCGGTTTCTAGTGGAAGTACTCAACTATGTACCACCCTCGAGCGACTGGCTTGGCTGAAGCCTTCAATAAGACTCTGTGCAACGTTTTGAATTGGCACTAGAAACTTCTTGAAGTGTTATGGGCCTATCATAATACTACATGAAGTGCTATTGATTCCACTCCTTACTCCCTGGTTTATGGGGGTTAAGCAGTTCTACCCGTTGAAATTCAAATCCCTTAATTGCATGTCGCTATACATCAAGGATTAACCAAAGATGAGAGAGTCAAGCTTCGTTATCAAGATCTGGATTCGCTCGATGAAAAGAGTTTGGAATCTCACTAGAACCTCGAACTCAACTAGGGAAGAATGAAGAGGGCCTTTGACAAGTCAGTCAAGGTTCGCTCATTTGCCCGTGGTGATCTAGTTCTGGCCATCAAAAGACCGATTGTTATGCATGGCCTGCGTAAAGGGAAGTTTGAGCCTAAATGGGAAGTCCCATTATAATCAAGAAGGTCTCACCAAATGGAGCCTACTGTTAGAATACATTTTTTAACACCTTGGTCCCTAATGTAGAATAAAGAGGAAGCTGGTTAATAAAGCCCTGATTCATAGTGGAAATTTTAACAGTCTTAGAATTTCCCCAGAATAGGAGGAAACGTTCGTAAGCACTCCAAAAGGCCACCTTCCTAGTTTCGTTGTATTTCGACATATCTAAGGCAGTGAACATAAAGAAACAATTTTCAAAAAATTGGCCTTTAGCATCCTAAAACGGACCCGTATAACTGAAACTATATTTTTGGTGAGTCAAATCTCTATGAGACCACCACCATTAAATCCAACACAGTAAAAAACCCATATGGGTCAAGTTTCAGCTTATCAGACACTCAAGAATAAAGTTATGAGTAAAATATTAAAACAGGAGGGACCGTACGCTATTCCCGTGTGGCCACCCTACACCAAAACATCATTAAAGGTGGCTATTTTAACAGTCACGATCAGTGACTTTCGGGGCCCATATCTTACTCGTTTTGAGTTGGATCATATTCAAATTTTGCGAGCGTATTCGTCTTGTCGAAACGAGTGATTCGATATATGGTACGCCTTGTGACGATGTCCGAGTAGGGAGAAAAGCTAGAGAGAAGTTGATGATTTGTGGCAAAAGTTGTAGAAAATTAGTAGCGACACGCCTCACTCTAACGGCCAAATCACGATGTTCGCATATCAGATTAACATGAGACTATTCCATTATGTGCATAAGGTCTCGGGCTATCTCTAGTCCGAACCACATGCGTGATGAACGGTTGGATTTCACGTATAAAGGAGATAAAGTGACTATAATTATAGCCACCGAATTTTCAAATTCTGGCTAAAACTCAAAAGTTGAGAAATCTTCGTTCGAGAACGAAATCAAGCTACGTTGGTTGCAAAACGATCGTGACAGTATGCTCGGTGCGATACAATGAAGAAATCACAAAGAAAAATCAATGAATGAGCACACCATTTATTCAAAGTTTCCAAGATCTATACAAAATTCTAGTCGCATGATCGTGGCTTAAAAAAAAAGATGATCCATGGCTCGAAATGGGTATCAAAACGATCGTCATATGTGCCCTACATGAAAAAAAACATCTCTTAATCAAACAGGCATCAGAGCATCTCTGGATCATCCATTGAAGATCACGCAAGTTCTAGGGTAGCAATAGTGACTGTTTTGGAATTATATGAATTGTTGGGCAGGGGCAAAACTGTCATTTTGTACCCCTATTTTCTTATTTTTTTTAATTTAAAATAATTATAATTATCATCAATTAGGTTAGTTTTTGAGCGTACACCCACGTTTGGGTTCAATTCTATATAAGCATTTTCAACCGAATTGTACAAGGCCTTTGGTCACACCTTCGATTATTGAATAAGTCTTCCTTTCTTCCTTAAGCTCGTGGGTGAATCTTGGAGAGAGAGAGAGGAGATAGAAGAAAAGGGTTGGTACTCCTCGATAAGGTAATTTTCTCTCTCTTCCTCTTTTCTCTCATGTTTAACTCTTTCTCTCTCTTTCGCTTTTTTGTCTCATCTCTATCTCTATCTCTTCTTCTTCTCTTTCGTCTCTATCTCTCTCTTCTTCTTCTCTTTCTCATCTCTATCTCATCTCTATCTCTTTCTCTCTCTTCCTCTTCTTTCTTTCTCTCTCTCCTTATCTCTTCCTCTTTCTTCTTTCTCTCTCTCATTATCTCTTCCTCTTTCTTCTTTCTCTCTCCTTATCTCTTCCTCTTTCTTCTTTCTCTCTCCTTTTTTCTTTCTTATCTTTATCCCTCTCACGTCTGTCTCTATCCTCTTCTCACTTTCGTCTTTACCTCTGTAATTCTCTTTCTTCTCTAGTCAGTCGCTTCCTTCATTTCCTTGCTCTTCTCTTCTTTCATTCGAGGTGAACCTAGCGCTTATGTTTTCAAGATCTGAATAGCAGGCCGGGCCCTAGGACGAATGGCGGGTCGAGCTCTTATTAGGATTTCTTCTTTTTTCACAAAGAGAAGATGTCTATTGCCGCTTGTGTCTTCTCTCTCTGTCCTCTTCTTTGACAAAGATGATTGAGTCCGTCACCGTCAACATCTTCCTTCTTCTACTTTCTTCTAAAACAGACAGTGGAGGCCCTTTGCCGCCTGTGTTTTCTTTTCTTCCACTCCTCGAACACAGACGGTGGAGGCCTATTGCCGCCTGTGTTTGCTCTCTCTTCTCTTCCTTGACACAGACGGTAGAGGTTCATCGTCGCCTATATTTCTTTTCCTCTCTCTCCCCTGACATAAATGGTGGAGGCTTATCGCCGCTTGTGTTTCTCTTCTTCCACCTCCCTTGACACATACGGCGGAGGCACATTGCCGCCTGTGTTTCTTTTCTTCCATCCCTTATGTTAGACGGTGGGAATTCATTACCGCCTGTGTTCTCTCTTCCTTTTCTGTCATCATAGACAGCTGAGGCCATTGCCGTCTATTTCTTTTCTTTTGTTCTTTTCTTTCTTATTCTCTCTTCTTCTATCTTTCTTCTGCCTCTTCTCTTTATCCTTTCTTCCTGGGTCTTCTTTCTCCTATTCCTTCTCCGCTCCCTTTTACTCTCTTCTTTGTTCTCTTCTTTCTCTTCCTCTTCTTCTTCTATTCATTTCTCTTCTCTTTTCCTTCTCTTATTTGCTTGTTTGATCAGAGAGGGTTGAGACAAGCCTGCCATGGTAGTCCTGTCGTCTAGCCGTAACTCTGTTGTGCCAGTAAAGTAACTGTGCCCATTTTACTGCCATGACACAACTGGTCGGTATTGATATTGTCATTTAGTAGCAATTTTACTAACCCGATCCGAGATACCGAGCTTGTCTTGTTACCATGACTGATCAATTTGTTGTTGGTTTAAACATTATGTTAGTCTACTCGTCTGGTCAAATTCTTCTCACCCCATCTTTCTTCTCTTATTCTTCCCTTTTTTCTTGAATGTGCATGTCCCTGTATATTCATTCAAAGGCAAGGTGAGGTCCCTCGACCCACTTGTCTTGTAATATTGATTATATGTGTGTGATTTCAGAAACAAGAGAGTACATGCCAAGGGAGACGATTTCGAACCAGTTCTAGGACTGGGGGACTTTCTTCATGATTTAAGAGGGTGTCTACGTGAGCTAGCCCCGAGTAAGTCCCGGACCCACCTTAAATTCCTCTCTCACTGGTTAATAATACCTGCCCTTGTTCTTGAGCAAGGTTCTCGATAGAGCGATCTCAAGTCCCGGGTTCCCTTGAAACTTGAGACACGTGCCACCAGATCACCTAGATCCAGTGGGCGAGATTGAGGCACCTAACTAGCTTAGCGACTCCACTGGGGACTTACTACCCCTTTGTCAGATCGTTCTTTTTTAGCTAAGTCTCTCTTTTTTTTTTTTAACTGCACACACATGGCTTCATGGTTTTATAACCCTTTATCCAGATCAGGCACTTCCTTATCCCCTCATTCGTGAGTGTCCCCCGGGAACAAGTTCCCCAAACTTTGTTCCCAGCCTTCCTCTTGAGCAAAGACCCCGGGTCTAGCTCCCAGGTCTGAACTTGCATTAGTGTGAGTAGGGGCTTCGAAGTCCCTAACTCCCCATATCTTAGTTTTGGTAGGACCCCTACCAAAACACCCTGTATCGGTAGCTCTTCAAATACCACTCACAATATGCATTTTGTCGCCGACAAGTCACTTGTTTGTCGAATTACTGTGTTACGTCGAAAGGCTGCCCAGTCCCTTTCTGCGAAGGGCAAGTACAACGCTGTCACATCCGTGGGTTGCCCCAAGGCTACCCCCTGCATTTCACACCGGGTCTCTATTCATAGAGACTCAACAGACAAAGGTGGGGACCCTAGGGCCTTCACCTTTGTCACACACTCTAAGGCTCGTAAACCACCCGCTCGAGCCACACCTCGGGGCAACCCTCATATTGTCCCAAGTCTGTGTGCATAATTTGACCTTCACAGATCGGATCTTGTATACGTTGTGCATTAGCATCCCACCACTTGGGGCAAAGCTCTAGCTGCACCAACTCGAGCACACGGGAGGCGATCTTTTCGTCCGCTCACTCAGCACACACTAGCACACCTTGTAAGGGGCAGGCTTCCCCCTGACTACTTACAAACACTAGCTCATGATTCTCAGCCTCTTAAGGCTGGGAAATCTGACCGAGCTCTGGTCGACCCCAAACTCGCCCGTAACGCTCCTTTAAGGGGTGGACATGCACCGCCTCCTCGAGCTGCTATGCCCCACACATGACTCACATGTCATCATGAGTCGATTCCTGCCATTCCAGCCCCATTTTTTTTGGGCGAGCATCTCAAGCCTTGATACTCGAGGACTTTTCCAAAGAGTACCATTTTGGCTCAGCCCCGTCACCACTGCTATGCCTCCCGAATCCACAATGGAGTTCGAAGCAAAAACTTGGTGGGAGACCGAGCCCTTCTTCCTCCCCAACCCAGGTTGACTCTAGTCCTGGGTCCTCATCCTTTGTCGCACTTGATCGGGACCTCTCTCTCCTTTGCCAGAAAGCTGAATAGCCTCAGTCCCACTCACAGGAGGTTCACCTAAGCCTCAAAGCCAAGCATGACAGGGGCCTACAGATTATAACAAGAAAAGTGCCCAAGACAGACGGGGCACTCAGTGCTGACGATCCTTTGCGTCGAATCGCTTCTACCCCTTGCGAATGACTAAGCAAGAAGATGGAAGTTAAAGAATCCTGTCTAGTGGTCAATACTGTTGAAGATCACCCAACCATCCACGGTCCCAAGACCGTCGAGAACCGATATGTATGTGCTTAGAATAGAAAAGTCAGTTCCAGCCGAGGCAAGCTGAACCCTTGCTGACTGACTTGCCGCACATAACCAGGCAACCTTGGAAGCCCGCAGATGTACCTAACCTTGATCTCTCTACAGAAATGGTCAGTGTCATGGTTGTGAATGAACCTGGTGACTCTCAAGAGGCATGCGCGGAAAGGTTCGAACAGATGGTGCGGGCAATGATGGAAACGATTGATCGCATGGAGGTCGCGCGATAATCAGCCAACCATGAGGTCAATTCTCACCATTCGGAGGATGTTGCTCTAAGGCAGCCTCCTCCTATTTCACACGATCATTCCATCCCTCATTCCCTTTCCCAAGCAGACATTGATGCTATGATAACCCATAGCCTGAAGAACAGGCAGATTCTGGGTATGCAGGGTGCAACGCTTTATCAAAAGCCATGCCCGTCTTATATTGATCAGGTCCCATTTCCCTCAAACTACAAGAAAGGGAAATTTCCTTGTTTCAATGGATGACATCACCTCCTCAACACACTGCCCATTTTCACGCAGCATGTCGAGAGACAGCAACTGATGGGAGACTCCTACTCCGTCAGTTTGTTGAAACTCTTGACAACCTTGCTTTTCAGTGGTATGCATGACTTCCTCCAAACTCAGTACATACTTGAGAGGAGATGGAGAGATTTTTCCATCAATGCTTCTATGAAGTTGAGAGAGAAGTCCAAACTATAGAACTCCTCACCTTGACTCAAGATCCTGATGAACCAGTTGATCAGTTTATATCAAGGTGGAGAGACTTCGCTGCATGCCATCCTAATCCTATGCCTAAAAAGGAAGTGGTGCAAACTTGTGTCTGGAACATGTGACCTGAGATCGCTTTACATGTCGAGGCCTCTAATCCCACCTCCATGTCAGACTTGATTGCCAAGTTGGTCCGTATTGAGAATTTGTCACGCCACCATGGTGGGTCTCGTCAGCAATCTGCATGCTCAGCCAACACCCGGGGCAATGGTAATTCTCGAGCCAACGCTCGGGGAAACCAACAAAAAGGAGTTATCAGCATAGCTGTTGCTGTTAGCGACCTAAAGAAAGATGCTTCTCAAACTTGGAGCTCTCCAGAGGGGTCGGCACAACGAAGTTAGCACCTCAGGCAACTAAGCAACAACAATCATACAACCGGGTATCCCTGCCAGCAAACCTCAATCGGGAGCACTATCGGACTAGATATAAGAACAAAGTCTACCCTTTTGAGAAAGAGTGGGTTCCCGCGTTACTTCGACTGTTGTTGGAACAAAACATGATAGAGCTACCTTAGTCCAAGTTTCCAGAGCAGGCTGGGCTTGATACTCATGCGAACTATTGTGCCTACCATCGAAGGATTAATCATCCTACAGAGGAATGCTTCACGCTTAAGGACATCATCGAGGCTCTGATTCAGAATGGTCAGATCAAGTGTGAAGAACTAAAGAAGGCATTTGGGGCAACATAAGCATCTCATATAGTCACAATTTCTGAGGAAGATGAAGCCCTTGCTCTCATTCATGCCTTATTCTTCATGATGATTCAAGAAGGTTTAATCACGCTAAAGCCAGCAAAACAGCCTAAATGCCTGGCTCAAGGAACTGAGGATTATTGGTGCCCGTATCATCAGATTTGGGGACATGACCTGAGTCAATGCTATAGTTTTCATGACATAATCTCTAAGAAACTACGGGAGTGCCAGGAATCCTACAATGTCTTGAAAAAATACTTATCAGTCGCTACTGCGCCAGCACAAGAGAGCCTCCTGACGCAAGACCTGACTAATAGCGATCCAAATTCCATTGAACCTCAACTTCTCGATCATGGACAATCTACCATGGTCGAAGCAGACTTAATTCATTGAAGCATGAAGCTGTTCGTTAAGCTAAAGCTATCCATCAACTTAGTGAGACAGATCAAGCACCCTCTCAGAAAACTAAGAGAAAAAGGGCACCGAGATCTGCTCACAGGAAGAACGGGGCTCCTCATCCAATGGTTGACGAAGAATTTCTCAGGCCCCTTCCTCCTTTTCTGACCTTGCAGAATTTCATTCCCTCCACAATCATCGCTCCCTCTCTACCTCAATAGCAGGATAATCCCGAATCATGTCCTACTCGGAGCACGTCTAATGAGGACGATGACACTAAAAGCACCCCCCAATAGACGTCCAACTTTGATGATGATGTAAAAAGCTTCTTAGATCGGTCCAATGAAGGGAATGACCTAAAATCCCCCACACTTACTAACCCTATTCTTTCTTCTTCTTCTTCTTCTTCTTCCTCCCCCTCCTCCTCTTCTGCTTTCCTTGTTGGTACGACTCGCATATGTTCAGACATTGACGCTTTGGATAGAGCACTTCAAGGAAGCAATATAAGCAAGACACAGCGGAGACGGTTGATAAAGGTGCTAGCTCAAACAGCTGGATTCATGACGGTTGCCGAAACTTTGGCTTCTCGAGTCAAACCAGAATCGTCCTCTTCTGGAAGCCATACAAAGTTGAAGCCCAAGAAACCTCAATAGCCCCCAGAATCTGACCTCAAACATATACTGAGAGAATATAGAGGACAGAGCTTTTATTCCCAAGAAGCCTGTCACATGGTGCAAATCTCAGAGGCTTCACCCACTATGCCGCAAATGAGCTTTAGGTCGGGAAAGACATTGCAACCCCCACCTCAGAAGCCAGGGATCTTGAAATCCCCTGGTTCGTCACTCTTCCCAAATCCAAAAGCCGACCTACCTATTCTCCAACTCCCTAGGCTCCTTCCTCACCCAGATGCCCCAAACAGCCTACCTGAACCCATGACAGCCACGGGGAAGTATCAAGAAGATCCTCATCAGGTAGTAGCCATTTATGCAACCATAGAGTTGTTGTCACCTCATGCACCTCAGGATGAATTCCACCGATTAGGTACATCTACTCTCCTCGAGGTCGACCCTTTCGTCGGCAAACAGGATGAGCGTACAAGAGTCACACCCTTTAGCCCACTGGCTAGAGGAGGAAATGTCAAGAATGTGGGTGTCTTCGCTTGAGGTTACCAAAAAGACCTCTGAAGACAACGATGAGGAGTTGCAAGCTGCCTCAGAAGAGTGGGAACAAGGCAGACAAGCCACAGTCGATGAACTCGAAGATATAAATCTAGGGGACGAAGCTGATCCCAGGCCTACCTTTATCTCGGTGGATATGTCCCTGAAGGAGAAAGAGAATTTTACGACCTTTTTGCAAGAAAATCAGGATGTCTTTGCCTGATATTACCATGAAATGTTTGGCTTGGATCCATAAGTCATAGTGCATTGCCTTAGCATTGATCCATTTGTTAAGCCTGTTAAGCAAAAATCAAGAAGGTTCAGACCCGATCTTGAAATGCAGATAGACACTGAAATTAACAAACTCAAGCAAGCAGGATTTATTCGAGAGGTTGAGTACCCAAAATGGCTGGCAAATGTTGTGTCAGTCAAGAAGAAAAATTGGCAAATCAGGGTTTGCATTGACTTCCACGACCTCAGTGCCATCTGCTTGTAGGATGACTTTTTGTTGCCATTTACCAAAATGCTCGTTGATTCCACAGCTCACTGGCAGATCTTCTCTTTCATGGACGGATACTCTAGGTATAATCAGATAAGGATGGCGCTAGAAGACGAAGAAGCTACTGCATTCTTAACACCAATGGGTGTCTTTTGCTACATGATGATGCCTTTTGGATTAAAGAATGCGGGTGCCACATATCAAAGAGCAATGACGACTATCTTCAAAGACATGATGTATAAGGAAGTCAAATGTCATGTTCATGACTTGGTGGTGAAGTCAGAGAAGAAAGATGCTCACATGAATGATCTCAAAAGGATATTGGAAAGATTACGCCTTCATCAGCTGAAGGTGAACCTGCTAAAATGTTCTTTTGACGTGCGTTTAGGGAAGTTCTTGGAGTTCATTGTGAGACACCGAGGGCTGGAAATTGAGCTGGTCAAGATCAAGGCAATTCAAGAAATGCCACAGCCCACTACATTGCGAGAACTACGGTCCCTTCAAGGGCAGCTCGCTTACATTCGTAGGTTTATCTCAAACCTGGCTGGTCGCTGCCAGCCATTCACGCATTTGTTAAAGAAGGATACTCCATTTGTCTGGGATGAAGCATGCCAGGCCGCGCTCGATGACATCAAGCAGTATTTGCTCAACCCTCCAGTCCTCTTCACACCAGTGTTAGGAAAACCCCTTATCTTGTATGTGCTGCCTTGGATGAGTGACTTGGAGCGTTATTGGCACAGAATAATGATGAAGGGAAGGAGACTGCACTATACTATCTCAGTCACAGGATGCAAGGGATTGAGAAGAATTATCCTTCTATAGAGAAAATGTGCCTGACTCTAATCTTCGCAGTACAAAAGCTTCGTCACTACTTGCTGGATCACGAAGTAAAGCTTATATCAAAGGCTAACACTGTAAAGTTTTTCATGACACGCCCATGCTTATTAGGATGCCTAGCTAAGTGGGCATTGCTGCTGATGGAATTTGACATCACGTACATTCCACAAAAGGCTGTCAAAGGCCAAGCTTTGGCCGACTTTCTCGCAGCGCATCCCGTACCACCAGAATCTCCTTAATCAAGTGACTTCCCTGATGAAGACGTATTCTATATAGAACTTGCTCATGCGTGGGAGATGTATTTTGACAGTGCTTTCCAATCTGATCGTGGAGGTGCTGGAGTGCTGTTTGTGACCCCGAAAGGAGGAGCACTACCTCTTTCTTTCTCCCTTACCGAAGCTAGTCCCCATAATGAGGCAGAGTATTCGGCCCTTATAATCGGGTTGGAGATAGCCTTCGATCTAGATTTGGAGCAGCTCAAGATATATGGTGATTCTGAATTGGTTATTCGACAATTAAAAGGAATTTATGATGTGAGAAAGGATACTCTCAAGCCTTATCACGTTACAGTGAAATCATTTATGGCTCAGTTCCAGGATGTGTCCTTGACACATCCCCAAGAGATTAAACTCACAGGCTGATGCAGTTGCAAAGCTCGAAGCTACGCTTTAATTGTCTTCACCAGACACCATGCCTATTTGGGTGGTAGAATGGAGACATCTTGAATTGAGAACCGAGGTAGATGCGGATGATGAGAGGAATCTCTTCCTTGAGTGCCTGCCCTATTCATTCGGAGCGCTTCTATCAGCCAAAGAAGTTATCGAGACTGAGTAAGAAATGGCACGGAGTCGGGCATATAAAGTTCACCGACATGAGCCGGAGTTCTTCGACCCAACATGTACAGAAATCAAGCAAACAGAGGATTGAAGAGAACCCATTATCGACTTCATAAAGCATGGTAGACTACCTGAAGGTCGCACTGAGCGCAATAGTGTGCGACAAATGTCTACCAAATACAATCTTCTCGAAGGAGATGTTCACTTCAGACATTCTTACGACGATATTTTTCTTAGATGCTTATACATGCAAGAAGCAAACAAGGTCTCGGAGGAATATATATATATATATATATATATATATATATATATATATATATATATCATAATTCTCGATTTATTTCAATATGAAGAAAAATTCAACCAAATTGATAGGCTATAAATATAGGTAAAAGATGTGGAATAAAATGAGAAGTACGATACCAAGACCAAGGAAGGTATTGGTAATGAAATGGATCAAACTACACTAAAAACTTTTCTCTATGTCATATCTTTATATGTAAACATGAACAATATTCAAATGGGAATGAGGACGGATCGATGTGATAACAAAAACACAGGAATTTGTGGGCTGCACCAGTCTGGCCCTAAAATCTATGAGCGGATACGCAGGCTAGGGTATTATTGGTCTTCAATGACAGCCGACTCATTAAATTATGCCAAGATGTGTCAAGTATGCCAAATACATTCAAGTCTCGTTCATCAGCATCCAGAGCCCTTACATCCTACAGTGGCATCATGGAATTTTTCCTATGTAGGACCTATCGTTCCACCTTCTGCTATGGGTCATGCCTTTATTATAGCAGCAACAGACTATTTCTCTAAATGGCCTGAAGCGGTCCCGCTCAAGCAGGTTCCTGGTGCTGCAGTAGCCAACTTTGTGCGACATCACATTATATACTGGTTAGGAGTCCATGACTGGGTAATCGCTGACAACGACCCTCAATTCCAAAGTCATCATATTAATCACTTGGTTAACCAGTTCGGTTTCGAATGGAAGCACTCCACTATGTACCACCCTTGGGCGAACGGATTAGCTAAGCTTTCAATAAAATTCTGTGTAATGTTTTAAGGAAGTCAGTATACAAAGACAAAGAAGAATTGGCATGAGAAACTATCTGAAGCTCTATGGGCCTATCGTACCACTATGTGGAATGCTACTGATTCCACGCCTTATTCTTTAATCTATGGGGGTGAAGTAGTTTTACCCCTTGAAATTCAAATCCCGTCAATACGGTTTGCTATACATCAAGGACTAACTGAAGATGAGACGGTCAAACTTCGGTATCAAGAATTGGATGCACTTGATGAAAAGAGGTTAAAAGCTCAGCAGAACCTCAAACTCAACCAGGGGAAAATCAAGTGAGCTTTCGACAAGTCAGTCAAAGTCTATTCATTTGCTTGTGGGAATCTAGTTCTGGTCGTCAGAAGACCAATTGCTATGCATGGACGGCGTAAAGGGAAATTTGAACACAAGTGGGAAGGCCCCTTTATAGTCAAGAAAGTCTCATCGAATGGAGCTTACATATTGGCACATTTCGCCTCCTGGTGACTCTTCGGTTACCGAGGCCCCTCATTTTTTGGGGTATGATGGTTCGTCTCTTCACCAACACGCGTGCCCACACCAGTAACGGTCCCTCTTTTCGTAGTCGTACACCCTTCCTGGTGACTGTTCGCCTTCCCCGCGACGGTTGACCTCTAGTGACCATTTGTGTTCCAGTGACCGTCTATCTCCTTGAGACTATTCGCATTCCCATCGGAGAACCACCGCTCGTTCACCGGAAAACCCACTGGAATGTTGTTCTCCTTCCTTCGCTCCACTGGAAGACTGCCAAGAATAAGTGAAAAACCTCGACCAACACTATGCTGCGGCCTCTCACCTTTCTCCTCCTTCTTGGGACCCCTGAAAAATAATGTCGGATCCTGGTAGACCCCGGCCAACTCTCTGCCTTTCTTGTCCCTTGATGGAAAAACACCCTGGGAAAGGCCCTGTGTTCCCTGCCAATGTTTTCTTGTCGAAATGCCTCTCTCCCTCTCACTGTTGAAAAGAAAGCCCTTAAAATTTTTTAACTCTGTGGTAAAATGATGAGAATGGTGATTTACCCCCCTTTATATAGGCAACATTCCCTTGAAATGTCCCTCGCAAACTTGAAATTCCAGGTGTGTCCCCGAAGGCCAAACGTCAATGGGCCGAACCGGGTCGAGTTCTGACCCGAGACCCAAGCGAAGTGCTATCGCCGCTCACGAAGGTTTAACCAGCAGAGACCAAGACCGGGTCGGGCTCTGGTCAGAACCCTAACACTAACCCGTACTTAGCACCGACTATGTCATTTTAATGCATCTGTGTCAGCTGTATGCCTTAGCATTGGCTGTGCTTCAATAACCCAGTGCCAGCTAGGTTCTTGACTTAGCGTCAGTTGCGTTTTTGGAGAAGCTTAGCGTCGACTATGACATCTCAGCATTGGTTGTGCCTAGTGCTGGTCGTGCTCCCAAACTTAGTGTCATGTGTGTCAGTGTTACTACCTAACTAATGTTCTAGCACTATCCTCAGTGGAGTTGCACCCAGACCATGATCTGTCATCCTCAATGGAGTTAGGAGTGGCCTATTGCCCCTCATTCTTAGTAGGAGTCACACCTATATTGTAGCCCATCATCCTCAGTGGAGTTAGGTCATCCTTATCTCTTCAATCCCCAGTGGGTCTGTTTCACACCAAACCATTATTCCTTAGCTACCTTATCCCTAAGGAATCGGGTTATCTTTCATAAGCCGATTTTGCCCCCAGGGAGTCATACTTGTCCCATAATCCCCAGTGAAGTCAGCTTCCACTTTTCACCCCTTGTAGGGCTACCATATCCATCTAGCCCTATGCTGGTATTAACTGTTCTATCCCCAGGGAGTCAGATTTCCATCCACAGACCTATTCCCCATGGAGTTTTACCTACATGGTGACCCACACAATGGTCTAGATGTACAACCCTAAACTGCATGGTCCAAACTATATGACCTTAAACTGTAGCATTGGTCTAGGTGCACGATCATAAACTGCATGGTTCAAACTATATGACCTTAAACTATAGCGGAAGTTTAGTTGCATGACTGTAAACTGCATGGTCCTAGTCGCATGACTTTAAACTGCATAACCACGGTCCAAGTTATATGACCTTAAACCATAGTGCACGTCCTGGTTGCATGACGTTAATCTACTTAGCACAGGTCTAGGAGGCATGACCTTAAACTTTCCCCCACATGGCCCACACATGCCCTTTATGTGTTTAAGCAAGCCTTCTCCAATCGACCCCATTCGTGTGCGTGTACCGTCTTCATTGCTTCCCCAAGGAGTCCATCTTCATTACTTCCTCATGGAGTCCATTCATTTCATCAACATTATCAATCATTCCCTAGTGAGTCTTACCCATGCTCACAAACGGTGAGCCATTCCGCCACCCATACTCGCCATCAGTTAGTGGGTCACCACTTACCACTTTCCACCCCCCATACATCATCCATTCGTCATGGGTAACCTCATGCCATCTCCCCAAAGTGAACTTAAACCAGCACCATACTCACTTTATGGCCTCAACAAACTATCATCCATCACCACTATTGTCTGAGCTATATGACCCTAAACTATAGTGCCTGTCCTGGCCGCATGATGTTAAAAGGCTTTACACAAGTCCCAAAGGAATGACCCTAAAGTGGCCCTCATGAAAAAAAAGAATAATAAAAAAAAAATGGGCATGGTGTATACTTAGACAAGGGAACGCCATAGGTAAAAATGACGGACGGGCATGGTCACAAAACCATGAGTAAGAGAGTTTTATGAAAATTAAAACCCGGGCACGGTGAAAACCCGAAAGGGCATCGTGAGTAAAAAAGGAAGAAAAAGGTGGACATGGCCGAAAGGTCATGCGTAAAAGAGCCCCAAAATAAAGGAGGTTGGTAAAAACCGTCTCTACGGCGCCACTTCAAAAGCCCAAGTGAAAATCTGCAAAGGACACTTGGATCAATAAAGTAGGTTGATGCAGCGTTCGCCCCCATAGGCGGCTTAATTTAAAATAATTGTAATATCCTCAATTAGGTTAGTTTTTGAGAGTACACTCATGTTTGGGTTCAATTCTATATAAGCATGTTCAACCTAATTGTAAAAGGCCTTTGGTCACACGTTTGATCATTGAATAAAGTCTTCCTTTCTTCCTTAAGCTCGTGGGTGAATCTTGGAGAGTGAGAGAGGAGAGAGAAAAAAGGATCGGTACTCCTTGATAAGGTAATTTTCTCTCTTTATTTTTTCCCTCTCATCTCTATCTTTTTCTCTCTCTTCCCCTTCTTTCTCTCATCTCTCTCTTTCTTCTTCTTCTCTCTCTCATCTCTATCTCTCTCTCTTGTTCTTCTCTCTCTCATCTCTCTCTTTCTCTCCTTCTCTTCTTTCTTTCTCTCTCCCCTTATCTCTTCCTCTTTCTTCTTTCTCTCTCCTCTTTTCTTTCTTATATGCATCCCTCTCTCGTCTGTCTCTATCCTCTTCTCACTTTCATCTTTACCTCTGTAATTCTCCTTCTTCTATGATTAGTTGCTTCCTTCATTTCCTTGCTCTTCTCTTCTTTCATTCATGGTGAACCTATCCCTTCTCTTTTCGAGATCTGAATAGCGGGCCAGGCGCTAGGTCGAATCTGGGGTCGAGCTCCTATTAGGATTTCTTCTTTTGTCATAGACGGCAGATGTTTATTGCCACCTGTGTCTTTGCTCTCTGTCCTCTTCTCCGACAAAGATGGTTGAGTCCATTGCCGTCTGCATTTCCTTCTTCTAATCTCTTGCAACACAAACGGCGCAGGCCCATTGTTGCCTGTGTATTTTTTTCTTCCACTCCTCTAACACAGACGGTGGAGGCCTATTTCCACTTGTGTTTGCTCTCTCCTCTCTCCCCTAACACAAACAGTAGAGGTTCATCGCCGCTTATATTTCTTTTCCTCTCTCTCCCCTGAGACAAACGGAGACTCATCGCAGCCTGTGTTTCTTTTCTTCCACCTCCCTTGACACAGACAGCGGAGACACATCACTGCCTGTGTTTCTTTTCTTCCATCCCCTCTGACACAGATCGTGAGAATTCATTGACGCTTGTGTTCTCTCTTCCTTTTCTCTCATCATATACAGCTGAAGCTATTGCTGTCTGTTTCTTTTCTTTTGTTATTTTCCTTCTTATTCTCTCTTCTTCTATCTTTCTTCTACCTCTTCTCTTTATCCTTTCTTCCTGGGTCTTTATCCTCTTCCTTCTCCTCTCCCTTTTACTCTCTTCTTTGTTCTCTTCTTTTCTATCGTGCTTTCTCTCCCTCTTCTTCTATTCATTTCTCTTCTCTTTTCTCTCTCTTATTCGCTCGTTTGACTAGGGAGGGTTGAGATAAGCATGCCATGGTAGTCTTGTCGTCTAGCCATAACTTTGTTGTCCCAGTTAACATAACTGTGCATGTTTTACTGCCACGACAGACAAGCCATTATGTCAAACTGGTCAGTATTGATATTATCATTTAGTAGCAATTATGCTGAGCCGGTCTGAGGTACCGAGCCTGTCTTGTTATCATGACAGATCAAATACTTATTGGTTTAAACATTATGTTAGTCTACCCGCCTGGTCGAATTCTTCTCACCCCATATTTCTTCTTTTATTCTTCCCCTTAATTGAACGTGCATGCCCCTGTACATTCATTCAAAGGCAAGGTGAGGTCCCTCGACCCACTTGTATTGTAATATTGATTATGTGTGTGTGATTTCAGAAACAAGAGAGTACAGGCCAAGGGAGACGATTTTGAACCAGTTCTAGGATTGGGGGGTTTTCTTCGTGATCAAAGAGGGCGCCCACGCGAGCTAGCCTGAGTAAGTCCCGGATCCACCTTAAATTCCTCTCATTGGTTGGTAATACTTGCCCTTGTTCTTGAGCAAGGTTCCCAAGAGAGCGATCTCAAGTCCCGGGTTCCCCTGAAACTTGAGACATGTGCCGCCAGATCATCTTGATCCGAAGGGTGAGATCGAGGAACCTAACCACCTACATATTGGCACATCCTGATGGAGAGGAGGCAATGCCTCCTATCAATGGGCGATATTTAAAGAAATATTATCCATTATGCAAACTCAAGAAAGTGAGACCCAAGGCACAAAAGTAAAAAAAAATAAAATAAAGAAGGATGAAGCAAGTAAGAAAGTCCAAACAAAGCTTAACTTTTTTTATTGCATCAAAAGAAATTACAAGTTACAATCAAAAGCCCATTATTAGGAAGGTTACAAATCTCTTGCATCTGAGGAAAAGAGAACAATTGACACTTGCAGTGTTGCTCTTACGTCAGAGGATAAGAGGACGGCTACAGGCCTAAAAGAAATGCTCTCCTTATGAAGAAGAAGAAAACCCACCAAAGAAAGGCCTTCCTCATGAAGAAGAAGAAAAACCACTTGGAGAAGTTAACCATTTCCGGGTCAACTTCATCTGGGCAGTGCTAGCAAAGAGGACGGTTATAAGCCAAAAGAAAGAAGCCAACCATTGCTGAGTCAGTTTCAATTCATCTGACGAGTATATCAAACTTACAAAACATGCCTCACTAGCAAGGAAATGGCCTATGATGGAGAGCATACCCTGTTCACAGTGGACACCCTTCCACAGAACAACATGGAATTCACTGCTGTGTTCAAAGACTTGGCTTCCAACGGGCTTCATAAGACAGGCCTTACCACTGGTCACCACAATTTGCCTACCCAAGTCAACGCCGCACATGAACATCGCCGTGCATGACTCAGCACCGTGCGCAACAATCCCCACATGAAACTCACTGTCGCATGTGGACAGCGTTACATGTACCATGACGCCGACCATGCACTGATGAATGTTGTCTGGGGCCAGCGCCGGCTGTGTCTTCTAAAGGCCAGCGCCGACTGTGCTGATAACTCCCTGCACCGACTGGCCTTCTTGATGATCAGCGCTGGCTGTGTTCCTAGAAAGAGTAGTGCCGATTGTCCGTCTTAAACTCTAATGCCGGCTGTGTTCGCCGTCGCGTCTGTTCACCTCTTGATGACTCCTCAATTCCCGAGACTCCTTGTTTTCAGGGCCCAAGATGCTTCGCCTCCCTGAGGATTACACGACTTCTGAGGGAAACCGTTCACTTCTTCTAAACGTCCACCTCCCTATGATGGTCCACCTCCAGTGATTGTCTGTCTCCCTGTGCCCTTCGATTTCTCGTCGAAATCCCTTCTCCCATTGGAAACCCACTGTGAGACTTTTCCTGTTTGCATTTTGGCTGGAAAGTCACCAAAACACTGCCATAAAACCTCTGAAACTTCCCCAAGTTGCCGGAAACCCCTCGCACTCGCTAAGAAATTGCATAAAACCACCGAAAAACCCTCAGATAGCCCTTTGCTGTAACCTCTGCCCTTCTTCCCTTTGTTAAAATCCTCAAGATTGCAACCGAAATTCCCTATTTCCACTGGAAAACCCTTGTGCCACTGGGAAACTCTTGTAACTTCAATGAAATCGCGCATCCTTTCCTTGCTGGCATACTTTTTCCTTAGCCAGAATCTACCTTTGTTTGTTGGCAATCTCTCGTTAAACCTTGTCGGAACACTTTGTGCTTGCCGGAGCTCTCGTCGGAAACCTCCCTTCACCACTAAAGTTTTTACCCTAAGTCTTTTACTCTTCGGTGAAACAATAAAGATGGGGGTTTACCGCCTTTATATAGCCGAAGCTTCCCTCAAATGCCCCTCACATACTGGGAATTCCAGTTACGTCCAAGAAGGCCAAATGTCAATGGGCCAGACCGAGTTGGGCATTAACTTGGGGCCTGGGCAAAGTTTCATTGTCGTCTTATCAAATGCCATGCAACACAGACCAGGACCGGGTCGCTCTCGGGTCATGGCCCGAACATTGACCCATACCCTAGCGCTGACTAGGGTCGAAATTACCTAGCGCCATTCGCGTTTGGAAACCTAAGCGCCGACCGTGTTGTCAAAGAGTCAGCGTCGGCTGTGTTTAAGAGGAAGCACGGGCTGCTCCCAGCGCCAGCTGCGTGTTAACAACCTCAGCCGTCTGATTGTGTGAGAAATAAAGTTTGCCTACCTCAACGCCGATTGTCTTTTTAAATGGCTTAACACCTATTGAGAAGCTCAAAGAAATAATATTATACTCAAGCACTGACTGTGTCTTCAAGGGTTCACTTTTATACGTGTTTATTACCGCGTGCCCTCGTCCTAAAGCCGTATGTGTCTTGCTATTGTCCTTCCCAGTAGAGTTGCACCTTGACTATGACCTATTATCCCCAGCGGAGTGGAACCCAGGTTGTTCAACTCAGGCCACAATTTTTCATCCCCAGTAGGAGTCATACCCGTACTACAACCCAATATCCCCAATGGAGTTATGGTCATTTTTACCTCTTCAGGCCTCAATGGTTCTGCTTTTTGCCTGGTCATCCCATACACAAAGTGCCGAGTTGTTTTTGATGAATTTTACCTTTTAAAGAGAGTTACATTTATCCCATTACTCTCAATGAAGTCGACCTTCCCGTTTGAGCTCCCTTGTTGGCCTTAATCATTTTTATCCCCGAGAGTCAGATTGCTGTCCATTAAACCTATTCCCCATGTAGCTTCACCTACATGGCGACCCACCACCATGATCCGTGCTGCATGACCTTAAACTGCACAACCTTGGTCTAGTTGCATGACGTTAAACTGCATGGTCAAAACTATATGACCTTAAACTATAGCGTTGGTCTAGTTGTATGACCTTAAACTGCATGGTCCAAACTATATGACCGTAAACTATAGTGTTGGTCTAGTTGTACAACCTTAAACTGCATGGTCCAAACTATATGACCTTAAATTGTAGTGGAGGTCTAGTTACACGACCTTAAACTGCATGGTCCAAGTTGCAGGACTCTAAACCACATAGCCACAGTCCAAGCTATGTGACCTTAAACCATAGTGCACATCTTGGTTGCATGACGTTAAACTGCTTTGCACAAATCTAGGAGGAATGACCTTAAACACGCCCCACACACACGCACATGCACTTTACGTGCATCTTCACGCACGTCTTCCCTAACCGACCCATTCGTGTGCGCACACCTTCTTCGTTACCTCCACTGGGAGTTCGCCTTCATTATCTATGGAGTCCACTCACTTCATCAACACCTTCCATCATTCCCCAGTGAGTCTTTCCCATGCTCAAAGAACGGCGAGCCACTCTGCCACCCATAGTCGTCTCAGTTAATGAGTCACCACTTTCCACCTTACATCCATATATCATCCATCTTTTATAGGTAGTCTTGTGTCATACTTGAACAAGGGAATGCCACGAGTAAATATGATGGACGGGAATGGTCAAGAAATCATGAGTAAGAGAGTTCCATGAAAAATAAAAACCCGGGTGTGGTGAAAACCCGAAAGGGCATCATGAGTAAAAATGAAAGATAAGGGTGGACATGATCAAAAGTTCATGGGTAAAAGAGCCCCAAAGTAAGGAAGAAGTTGGTGAAAACCATCTCTATGGTGCTGCTTCCCAAGTCCAAGTGAAAATCCGCAAAAGATGCTTGGACCAATAAATTGGTTGACGTAAGACTAGCTCCCATGGGTGACTCCAGCCTGCAATCAAAAGGAAAATCCCTGGTGTCACAATACCAGGACTAAAAAATACGAGCTTCAAGGAAAAGATTTCGATAGCTTGAGTCCATTTATAAAAAGAACTCATTGAAAAGAAGATTCGCCAAGAAAGCAAGACAAGTCTCATGAAAAAGAGCATCACTCTCACAAGGTCACCAACACACTCCTAAAATGTTGAAGACGCCCCAAGAAAGTTAAGTCAGCTTTCACTTTGGAGCAGTAATCACGATTGAAGCCTCTCTCAAAGAAGAGGGGTAGCTGCAAAGTAGTGGGTAGGGGTTGTACCCAAAGCAGGTCACCTCGATAAACTGAGGTACCCTACTCGTCAAGGAATCAACCATGACTTTAGAGAAAGAATCAGGATTGAAGCCTCTCTCAAAGAAGAGGGGGATCATGGTTGTTGTAGTTGCAAAGCAGTGGGTAGGGGTTAGACCCAAAGCTGGTCACCACGATAAACTGAGGTACCCTAATCGTCAAAGAACAACTGATGCATGAAGTAGACGTCGTCGACAAAAGGCCCTTCAGCACACAAGCAAACCAAATCCTCGAAACGTGGCTCAACACCAGAGGAAACAAACAAACCCAGACCAAATGGGAACAATGACCTTCGACATGGCACTCAATTGCCAGGCGGGCTTGATTCTGACCAACGAGGTCCATACAAATTCCTCAGCTGCCAGAATCACATTTAGTCCCTTAAGGGTGATGACTTTGACATGATCCCTCAAAAAATTCTGTTCTCCCCTTAAAGTCTCCACGGACGGACTTGTGAACAATGCATCCCTACATCTGAGTATCCTAGTTACAACATTGCATGAATCTCCTCGGCGTTCACGTGGTCCTATGGCTCGGAAGAAAAAAAGTAATAAAGACGAAGGAAAATTTGAGAATGTTGTCCTTCTCGCTTCTCTTGAAGCACAAAATTCGGTGGGACAAGCTGTTTGAACACATTTTTCAGCACCTTAGTCCCTGATGCGAAATAAAGAGCGAGCCGGTCAATAAAGCCTACAAAACAGTGGAATTCTTGACAGTCTCGGAACGGCCCCATAATTGGTTAAGATCTTCATAAGCACTCCAAAAGCCCACCTGCCAAGTTTCGTTGCATTCTGACATGTTTAAGGCAGTGAACATAAAAGAAACAATTTTAGAAAATTGTCATCTAGCACCCTGAAATGGACCTGTATAACTGAAACTATATTTTTAGTGTGTCAAATTTCTATATGCCCACTACCATTAGATTCGGCATGGTTGAAAACCCTTATGGGTTAAGTTTCGACTTAATCGGACACTCTAGGACAAAGTTATGAGCAAAACATTAAAACAAGAGGGGCCGCACACTATTCCCGTGTGACCACCCTGCACCAAAACACCATTAAAGGTGGCTATTTTCATAGTCACGACTAGTGACTTTCGGGGTCCATATCTCACTAGTTCCGAGTCGGATCGTGCTCAAATTTTGTGAGTGTGTTCGTCTCGTCAAGATGAGTGTTGCGATATGTGGTGCGCCCCATAAAGACGTCCGAGCAGAGAGAAAAGATAGAGAGAAGTTTTTGATTCGTGAAGAAGTTACAGAAAATTTAGCAGTGACACTCCTTGCTCGAGTGGTGAAATCGTGGCGGTTGAGAATCGGATCAACTCGAAACCAGTTCCAGCATGTGCGTAA
The DNA here is from genome assembly GCF_054954075.1 of Amborella trichopoda. Classification (NCBI taxonomy): domain Eukaryota; kingdom Viridiplantae; phylum Streptophyta; class Magnoliopsida; order Amborellales; family Amborellaceae; genus Amborella; species Amborella trichopoda. The sequence continues at coordinate 13,779,084 of NC_142345.1, read as the reverse complement.
GGTTTACGAAAATCATTGGTCTGAACCCCGTACATGATGATGACCAGATTTTTTGCACAAAGCCGACGAAGTGACTGAATTTTCAGCATCGGATTTTCAGATTTCGATCAAAACCCAAAAGTTACGAAATCTTCGTTCAGGCTCCAAATCGCGTCCTGTTCGTTGCCACGTGACCGTGACGGCATGTCGTGCACTACAACAAAGAAATCACAGAAAAACGTCAAGGAACGAGCGTACCATAGATCCAAAATTTTCAAAGTTCATGCAAATTTCAAGTCTCACGATCATGGCTTAAAAACATGATCCATGGCTCGAAATTGGTATCAAATCGATCGCCATGCCAAGCCCTACAAGAAAACGATCATCTTTCAAGCAAACGGGCATCAGAGCAACCCCTGATTAGTCATGGAAGATCACGCAAGTTCTAGGGAAGCAGCAGGGACTGTTTCAAAATTTCAGGAATTGTTAGGCAGGGGTGAAACAATCATTTTGCACTCTATTTTCTTAATTTTTTTTAATTCAAAAAAATTGTAATTATCATCAATTTAGTTAGTTTTTGAGTATCCACTCATGTTTAAGGCCAATTCTATATAAACATTCTATACCTAAATGTAAGGTAACTTTCTCTCTTCTTCTCTCTCTCTCTATCATCTCTCTCTCTCTATCATCTCTTTTCTTTCATCTCTTTTCTCTCTCACCTCTTTTCTCTATCCTCTTTTCTCTCTCATCTCTTTTCTCTCTCCTCTTTTCTCTCACCTCTTTTTTCCCTGATCTTCTCTCTCACCTCTTTTCTCTCATCTCTTTTCTCTCTCCTCTTTTCTCTCTCATCTCTTTTTTCTCTCTCATCTCTTTTTTTCTCTTTCTTCTTCTCTTCTTTATCTCTTTCTTTCTCTCTCTTCTTTCTCATCTCTATCTCTGTCTCCCTCTTTTCTTCCTCTGATTTATCACGTATCTCTCTTTCCCTTGTTCTTCTTCCTTTTCTCCATTCACCCATGGTGGACCTCCAGTTTGATGAGAACTCTCCTTGTTTCTGAGACACGAGTAGGGGGTCGGATCTTAGCTTGAACGGTGGGCCGGGTCTCTGTGGAAATCCCCTCTCTCTTCCCCGGCTCAGACAGTGAGAGTTTAGCACCGTCTCGTGTCTCGCTTTCTTCCCTCTTTAGATTCAAACGGCGAAGCCTTAGCACCGCCTGTGTCTCTCTTTCTTCCCTCTTCAGATTCAGATGGTGAAGCATTAGCGTCCCCTGTGTCTCTCTTTCTTCTCTCTTTAGATTCAAATGGTGAAGCCTTAGTGCCGCCTATGTCTCTATTTCTTCTCTCTTCAGATTCAGACGGTGAAGCCTTAATGCCACCTGTGTCTATCTCTCTCTTCAGACTTAGACGACGAAGCCTTAGCATCACCTATGTTCTCTTGTTCTCTTCTAACTCAGACGGTAAAGTCTTGGTTGTCTGCGTCTTCTTCCCCCTCTGCTCCTAACCCAGACGGTGCAACCTTAGCACTGCCTGAGTTTTTTCCCTTCTCCTAACCCAGACGGCAAAACCTTAGTGCCACCTACATTTTCTTCTCTCTCCTCTGACTCAGTAGACGAAGGCTCAGTGTCGTCCCTATCTTCGCTCTCTTCTCTTACTAACACAAACGGTAAAGCCTTAGCGCCGCCTGTGTCTTCTCTTCCCTCTCTCTTTATCCCAGGCGGCGCAAGGCCATTGCCGGTTGAGTTCTTCTTTCTCTTCTTTCTCCTTCTTCTTCTTCTTTCTTCTTCTTTTTCTTCTTTCTTTTTCTTCCCTTTCTCCCCTACTTCTTCGCCCTGACATTCTCTTTCTCTTCTTCTATTTTCTTATTAGCATCCTCTATTATACTTTTCCTCTTTTTTCTCCTCTCTTCTTTTCTACTCTTCTCTTCTCCTTCTCTTACTGTATTCTCTCTCGTCTGAAATTCTTCTCTTCTCTCTTTCCTCTAATCCTCTTCTTCTTTCTCCCTCTTTGTTATCTTTTCTTTCTTTTTAACTCTTTCGTTTGATCAAGGAGGGATTGAGGCTAACCTTATATGATAGTCCTGTCGTTTAGCCATACTGTTGTTGTGCCGGTCTTAGTAATTGTGCCCACTTTATTGCCACGACATAAAGCCATTGTATCTAGCTAGTCGGTGTTTTTACGGTCGTCTAGTAGTAACTCTGTTGAGCCGGTCTGAGATACCGAGCACACTTTACTACCACGACAAGTCAATTACCTACTAGTTAGGTCACTGTGTCGGTCTCACCACTCGATCAAATTCTTCTCACCCAATCTTCATCTTCTCATTCTTCTCATCTTTTGAATGTGCACGCCTGTGTATGTTCGCCCGAAGGTAAGGTGTGGTCCCTTGACCCACCTGTCTTGTAACATTTGTCATATGTGTGTGATTGCAGCAAAAGGAGAATACAAGCCAAGGAAGGCGATTCCGAACCAGTTTTACAAGTAGGGGGCTTTCTTCATGATCTAAGAGGGCACGCATGCGAGCCAGCTCGAGTAGGTCCCGAACCCACCTTAAATTCCTCTCTCATTTGTTGGTAATAGCTGCCCTTGTTCTTGAGTAAGGTTCCCGAGAGAGTGATCTCAAGTCTTGGGTTCCCTAAAACCCGAGAAACATGCCGCCAGATCACCTAAATCTGGAGGGCGAGATTGATGCACCTAACCAATCGGTGCTATGTATGATGAGTTCGTGCCCCGGAACTCGGTCATTTTTGGAGGTAAATGGGTAGGGAAAGAAGACCCGCCAGCTGGACTAGCAGAGTTATTTGAGGTTTATCAGTTTCTCGACTCTGAATCCGAGAAAGGATGCATCTCCTTCAGCCAGTGGGTGTCATTCTTCTATGGAGACTGTGATGATGAGGCTGCTCCAAGCCCACGAAGAAAGGGGAAGGAATCCATGAAGGGAGCCCCTCCACCATTTGAGCTTCACTGCGGGAATGACCATATTTTATTGGCGGCATACCTGGTACTCTTTCTGTGTAAGTTTGCTCTTCCCAGAGGAGCAGACATTATACGTCCAGGCACGTTCTATGTAGCCTGTGACATGGCAAGGGGGCGAGAGTACAGGCTTGCGCAACCGGTCTTATGCAACATCTACTACGGCTTAGAAGCCGTGTTCAGGGCGAAGGTATATTAGGGCGATGAAGGAGGGAATGACATAGTGGACGGCGAAGCCTTCCCAGGGGACTTCAAAATGCATTTTCCCATCCACTATATGTATGGCTGGCTTGGGGCTTATTTCCCCAACACCTACTTCAAAAATAGGGTGTTAGATGAGACAATGTGCCCATTTCTCATGAGGATTGCTGTGTAGAAAGAAGTCTTCCACATTCTTGGTCATGCTCGTAGCTTTTTCCACAATGACCACCTTCATAGGAGGAGACCCGCCGTCCCAGTCGGAAACCTTACGGATCGCGCATTTGCCGATGAGCTGGGCAAGAGACTGGATGGTGCTCCTATCACTCATAAGGAGCTGATGTACATGTAGAGTGTTAGAGGCGGGGTTCTACCTTACCATACCATTCATAGTGCAAAGCTTGAGGGGTATTTCCCTCATCGATTTTCCTGACAGCACGGGTTGGATCAAGGGTGTCCATTCTCGGTGTTCTTTGAGAAGTGGTATAGCAAAATTAGCTGCAGGAAAAAAGACCAACTGGGGACCCATCATGAGACCTAGCTCCCGAGCACATTCGCATGGCTTGGGCCACATGCCTGGAGTTCATAGAGGTCAACAAGTATGTGCTGCCATATTTTGGCAGAACAGTGCCAGCGATAGAGTCCCACGGATGCTGGTGGTGGATCATGAGTAAGGGTATTGGGAAGCCAGTCATGCCTAGAAAGGGGAACACTCTCATTGGAGCCATGACACGCGACAGAGGAAGATGGCGATGACTTCTGCATTGGGGGAGATATTCACCCTAGGCTTCCCCTAGAACTGGCGCGACGTTGGGCAGCCTCGCTAAATTGCCATGGACGAGTCTCCACCACGGTTTCTTGATATGGAGAAGGAGACAAAAAACATTTTTGACAACCTCTCTGTTATTTTCAAATGGAAGGAGGGCTGCAAGGTTCCGGGGTATGAAGGGTGCTCGATCCAGGATTTGAACAAGTTGATAGGGAGCGACCCTCACAGCAAACTTGTCGCCGGCTCTTCTCGAGGGTGTGTTTCTGAAGCTGCTGCACCTTCTCAAGCGAAGGGGAAAAAGAGGAAGTGGGCTGCCCCAACTGTTCCTCGTGCACCAGCTCGTCGTGCAACACAAGCTCGAAAGCATAAGGGGCTCAAACGTCCAGTGGTTCAGGAGCCGGTTCTTCACCAGCTGCTTCCTTAGAGTCATACTTGTCTACTGTTATTTTTGCATCGCCCTCTGCTCTTGAGGATTCGTCTTCCCTTTCACCTGAGCCTTCTTCTGGCACTTCAGATGTTCCAACAGGTGAGGGACAGTCCAGTCCCAATGGAGATCAACGGGGCTGATGAGGCTAGCCTGGATGAAGCAGTCGAGATAGAGAAATCCTTAGAGGCCTAGCAGGTTGCTACGCTTATCGAGGTAGAGGATACAATCATGGAAGGTGAAATCCTAGGAGAGCTTGTGGTTGTAGAAGAGGCTGGCACCTCAAGGGCTAAAGAGGGGGTACCCGAGCAGTAGGAAGTTGTTGCTTTAGGTGATGTAGCTGCAGTGGATGCAGAGGAAGGACATTCTTAGAGGGCTGATCTTGAAGGCTCGAAGACGGTGATCCCATTGGGTGATGAGGGGGTGGAGATCCCTATAGCCACAGAAGCGACGGGCCTGGTAGAAGAAACACGAGCTGAAATGGCTGCCCTAGAGGAAAAGGGTGAAGAAGGAGAGGGGGGAGGCATTGCACCCACCAAAACAGAGGCAGGGATTCAAGGAGAGAGGGGGCAGGAAGAAGACACGGCTTGGGAGGCTGAGGATAGGGAGTTAGACCAGACACTGTTTGACCTAGAATACTCCTTGAATGAAAAGTTGTCCTTGGTGGATCATGAGGCCGAGCTGGTGGCCAAACTGAGGGGAGACATCAAGCGGGCGACGACATCAGCTGAAGAGTGCAGAGGAAAAGTCAATGAGATCATTGACCGCTTTTTACAGTGCCTTTTTTCTCTTTTTATTTCCATTTATTCTCTTGTAAAGAAAAGAACACTTGTAATACCCCCTTGATTTATGAATGAGATGGCTCTTTTCTCTTTCTGTGTGATGCATGTCTTTACTTTTTCCCTTCATTTTCATTGCTTCTGCCCTTTCACAGTGTGCGACGAAGAAGAATAGCCCACTCCTTGCTTTGTCTTTTGACAGCTTAATGTGGCTTCAATGGCCTCGAATGGGGGACCAGTTGCTTTCTCACCCCTTTGGGTTTGATTAGATAGGGGCTCATAATTCATGGCTCTCATGATTTGGTGAGCCTGTCCACTATAAATACTCAAATTTGGGGAACCTTGGCTTCGATTCAAGGTGCATTGCTCTTAAGCTCATCATAGGTCTTAGTCTCAGGGACGAACTCATTTAAGTGCTTTGAAGCGACACGCATAACCTCCAACTGATTCTGAAGGCTGCGAACCTCACTTCTCAGCTCTGTCATGGGGTCTTGGTTCTGAGAGCCGAAGGGTTGACCCTTGTCTGCCTGTCCTTCTCCGAGAGCATCTGAGAAGTGTAAGACCTTGTTTTGGCTGCTAATGATCTCCTTGTTCAAAGAGGATGGGATTTGGAGTACCTTCCTTGGTGGTTGGTATGCCAATTCTACTTCTATGGGAGTAATGGGGACATGCAGGACTTTTTGCTAGTCCGACATAAAGGTGACCCTCGGTGCTGGAAGGTCTACCTCTAGGGCTTCCTCAGACTCAGGAGTTGCTTCTAGCTCATCATTTGTTTTGGCGAGTTAGAAGTGGAGATAGAGGGGAAAGCTTCATCTTCAGGGGATGGCATCACAACCTTAGAGATGTGGAAAGGTATACTTAGGTAAATAGGAGTCAAGGGGAGTATATTGCCTTGTCGTTCCTCCTCTTTGAACATGTCCGTAATCATTGTCCCAAGGTCTCGACATCATCATGAGACAAGGGTCTTGTCTCTCTCACAGGCTTCCACTCTCTCAGAGGCTTTCAATCATCATCCTTTGGCCTTTTTGATGCTGGAAGGTCTGTGAAATAGTACTTAGCATCAGTATAATGAGTCTCGGTTACAGGGAACGGTCTCTTATCAGCATAGACCGTGTTCTGTCTCCCATCTCGGCTGTACTTGAAGCATTGGTGGAGCGTGGAAGGAACCACCCCTTGATCTTGAAGCTAAGGGCAGTCGAGGAGGACATTTTAAGACGTATAGGTGTCGATTATGTGGAATTGAGCATAATCGTTTAGGTCACCGATCTTGAGGTGAAGGTGCACCATGCCAGCTGGCTTCTCTCTTGACTGGTTGAACCCCTGCACTGTAATGTGGGTAGGATTGAGGTCTCCAGATCGTAATCCCAATTGGTTGAGGATCCTTCTTGGGATCAGGTTGACTACTGACCCTCCATCCAGCATAATCTGGTTGATAGGGTAGGCATGTAATTCACCAGTCACGAAGAGGGGGGACGATTGTGAAATTTTCCTCCCAACTGAAGGTCATATTCGAAAAAGGTGATCACCAAACATCCACTCAGGATGGCTGGGTCCACCTTAATAGGCTCCACTTCAGTTTCGTACACCTCTGGGTTAGAAAGGGCTTGAATTAGGGTCATACGATAATCTGCATAGCATGAGGGCATCATAGATACTTAGAAGGGCTAGGAGCTTCCTCAAATACACAACTACGTCATATTTCACCCTATCCTCATCAGCCTTCTGTGCTCCTGATTTTGTCATTGGTTTCGGTGCTAGGGTAGGTTTAGGAGCAGGTTATGGTTGAGTTTTGGTTTGTGACACTGGTTGAGTTTGCTGTTCAGCAGGTGTGATCTGGGCTGAAGGGGAAGTAATAGGGATTTGTATTAGTGATTTTTACGGTTGAGGCTTGGGGATAAGTGAAGGATCAAGAAACTTGAGGGCCTTGAGCTTCTAAGGTGTGGGCTCTAGCTTCTTCCCTGATCTTAGGCTTATTTTCCCCGTGTTGGTTGATACTTCCGAGATCTGTACCATATGGGAGGCCTCCTTGGACTATTAGTTTGAAGATGGCTGGGACTTGGCTTGGGCTACCTGGACATCGATGACAGTCAAGAATCCAGCTGCCTGGGTCAACATCTTTCTTAGGTGTTTTCGATGTGACCTGCTGATGTTGGTGCTTTCGAGCTCCTTGTTTAGAGCGTCGAAGTCTGGGCACTGCCGAACTGCACATGTGAAAGAGATAGAAGAAGAGGGAGGAGAAGAAGAAGAATAGTTAAAGTATTTTGTTCAGGTTTTTATGTCACCACGAGAATTGGATGAGTGTAAGGGGTATTTTAGGTCTTTCCCTTGCTTTGACCATTGGGGAGTGCTTTTACCATCGTCACCCGCATTGAATGAGCAATAACTTTCAGGGCCCATATCTCATTCGTCCCTAGTTGGATCGCACTCAAATTTCGTGAACATGTTCGTCTCGTCAAGAAGAACATTTTAATATGTGGTATGTCCCGTGACGACACCCGAGCAAGGAGAAAAGCTAGAGATAAGTTGCTGATTCATTAAGAAGTTACAGAAACATTAGCAGCAACACGCCTCGCTTGAGCGGCCAAATCACAAGGCTCGCACATCAGATCAACGCAAAACTAATTCCATCATGTGCATAAGGTCCAAGGTTATCATCTGTCCGAACCCCGTACATGATGAAAGATTTTATTTTTCACACGAAGGTGACGAATTACTGTAATTTCAACTATCAGATTTTAGATTCCGGCAAAAACCCAAAAGTTACGAAATCTTCGTTCGGGCTCCAAATCACATCCCGTTTGATGCCACGTGATCGTGACAACATGCACAGTGAAGTACGATGAAGAAATCGTAGAAAAACATCATGGAACGAGTGCACTATCGATTCAAAGTTTTAGAGATTCATCCAAAATTCAAGTCTCAAGATCATGGCTTAAAAACACGACCCATGGCTTGAAATTTGTATCAAATCAATCGTCATACCGAGCCTTATAAGAAAACGATCATCTTTCGATCAAATAGATATTAAAGCAAATCCAGATCAGTCATGGAAGATCACGCAAGTTCTAGGGCAGCAGTAGGGATTGTTTTGAAATTTCATGGTTACTTAGGCAGTGGCAAAACAATCATTTTGCACCCTATTTTCTTAATTTTTTTAATTCATAATAATTATAACTATCTTTAATTTAGGTAGTTTTTGAGCATCCACCCATGTTTGGGCCCAATTCTATATAAGCATGCTAAATCTAATTATAAAAGTACCTTCGATCATTTAATAAATATATTCAATTCTTACTTAAGTTCGTGAGTGCGTAGGAGAGAGAAGAAAAGGGCTGGTACCCTTTGGTAAGGTAACTTTCTCTCTCCTCCTCTCATCTCTCTTTCTCTTTCCTTTTCTCTCTCATCCTCTTTCTCTCTCCTTTATTCTCTCATCTCTATCTCACTCTTTCTCTCTCTTCTTTTCTCTCTTTTTTCTCTCTCTTTCTCTCTTCTTATCTCTCTCTCTCTCATATTTTCTCACTCGTCTTTTTCTCTTCTCTGTTCTCTCTTGTTTCTCCCTTTCTCTTTCCTGCTGTCATCTTTATCTCTTTCTCTCTCTTCCTCCTCTAGTTTATCACTTTTCTCTTTCCTTGCACTTCTCTCTTTTCTTCATTCATGCATGACAGACCTATCATCTAGTGTGACGTCTTCTTGCTCCTGAGACATGAACAGTGAGCTGGGCCTTAGCCTGAGTGGTGGATCGGTCTCTATCAAAATTCCCTTTCCTCTTATGACACAGCCGGCGTAAACCTATTGTCACATGTGTCTTCTTTCTCTTTCCTCTCTTCTGTCACAGCTGGCGCGAGCCTCTCGCCATTTGTGTCTTCTCTCTTTCCTCTCTGCTGCCACAGTTGACACAAGTATGTTGCCGCTTGTGTCTTTTCTTCCCTCTCTTTTCTGTCACAGACGGCGCAAGCCTATCGCCGCCTGTGTTCTTCCTCTCTCTCCTCTCTGTCATTGACGGTGTCAGGCTATCGCCGCCTGTGTTCATTTTCTCTCCTATTCCTTCTGTCACAGACGACGCAAGGCTAACGCCACCTGTGTTCTTTCTCTCCCCTTTTTCTTCTATCATGGATTATGCAAAGCCTCTCGCCATCTGTGTCTTCTCTCCCTCCTCTTTTCTCTCACAGCCGGTGGAAGGCTATCGCCGCCTGTGACTTTTCTTCCTTTTCTCTTCTCTACGGCCGGCGAAAACCCATCGCTGGGTATGTCTTCTCCCTTTCCTTCATTCTGTCATAGTCAGTGAAGACCTATCGCCGCCTGCGTTCTTTGTCTCTCCCCTCTCTTCTGTCACAGCCGACGAAAGCCTATCGCCGCCTGTGTTTTCCTCCACTTTTCTTCCTCCACAGATGTCATAAGCTCATCACCGTATGAGTTTCTCTCTCTCCATCGCATTGCCATCTGTGTCTTCTTTCCTCCTTCTCTCTCTTACTTCTTCTCCTTGCTTTTCCTTTTCTTCTTCATCTTCTTCTTTCTTTCCCCTCTATCTTTTCTCATGATCTTCTTCTTCTCTCTTTCTCTTCTTTCCTTCTATTTGTTTTTTCTTCTCTTCTCAATGTCGTCTTTCTCACCTCTCTTTCTCTTTTCTTTTCCTTTACTTCATCTCTTCTCTATTATCTTTTCTCTTTCTCTTCCTGTTCTCTTTTCTTTCTCTTACTCTCTTGTTGGATCAAGAGGGGTTGAGACTAACGTTGCATGGTAGTCTTGTCGTCTAGCAGTAATGTCGTTGTGCCGGTCAAAGCTACTGTGCCCGCTTTACTGTAATGACAGATTAGCCATCGTGACAGGCTAGTTGGTAATAGCATTGTCGTCTAGTAAGTAATTCTGTTGAGCCGGTCTGAGTTACTGAGCCCATTTTACTGCCATGCCTTGTCAATTACATACTAGTTTAGTCACTGCATTGATCTCCCTGCCTGGTCAAATTCTTCCCATCTAAATCTTAATTATCTCATTCTTCGCTTCTTCTTTTTGAATGTACATGTATGTGCATGTTCACCTAAAGGTAAGGTGGGGTCCCTTGACTCACTTGTCTTGTATCATTTGCCATATATGTGTGATTACAAAAATAGGAGAATACAGGCCAAGGGAGGCGATTCCAAACCAGTTCTGTGATTAGGGGGCTTTTTTCGTGATTTAAGAGGGTGCCCACTGAGCCAGCTCGAGTAAGTCCTGAACCCACCTTAAATTGCTCTCTCATCGGTTGGTACACCTGCCCTTGTTTTCGAGCAAGGTTCTTAAGAGAGCGATCTCAAGTCTCAGGTTCCCTTGAAACCCAAGATACGTGCTGCCAGATCATCTAGATCCGGAGGGTGAGATCACGGCACCTAACTAGCTTGGTGACTCCACTGGGGACTTACTACCCCTTTGTCGAATCGTACTTGTTTGGCCAGTTTCTAGTTTTCTTTTTTTCTGTATTGTACACTTATGGATTCCGGGTTCTGTAACCTATTCATTCGGGTCGAGAACTTCCTTATCCTCGCATTCACGACTGTTCCCCAAGAACAAGTTCCTCAAACTTCGTTCCTAACCTTCGTTTTGAGCCAAGACCCGTGTCTAGCTCCCAGGTTCTAACCTAGATAGGCGTGAGGAGGGACTTAAAGGTCCCTAAGTCCCCATCTCCTGGTCTTGGTAGAACCTCTGCCAAGGCTCCCTGCAGCGGTGGCACATCTGCTAGCATTCACAGCATGCACCCTATCACTGGCAAGTCTCTTTTTGGTCGTATTTCCGAGATACGCCGGAAGGCTACCCAGTCCCTTGCTGCAAAGGGAAAAAAAATTGTTGTTGCTTCTATGGGTCGCAGTAGGGCATCCCCCCACATTTCGGCACCACCATGAGCCTCTATCCTTAGAGGCTCGACACATCAAGGTGGAGACCCTGGGGCCTCCACCTCCCGCACACATCCTAAGGCTCGTGGGTCTCCCACTCGAGCCACACCTCGGGGCAACTCACAAATTGCCTCGAGTCAGTGTTCAGGATCGGGCCTCCTTGGGCTAGGTCCTGTACACATTATGCATTTGGATCCCACCACTAGGGGCAAAGCCATCGCTGCGCCAACCTGAGCACATTGGGGATGACCTCCTCGTTCCCCTGCCCAACACACACTAACGCACACTGTAAGGGGAAGGTTTCCCACTATTTCCTTACAGACACTTTCTCGAGATCCTTGGCCTCCTAAGGCTAGTCAATCTACTCGAGCCCAAGCTGACCTCAAAGTCACCTGTGATTCTTTTTCAAGGGGCACACACGTGCTGCCTCCCAAACTGCTATTCCCCGCTCTCGACTCGGGCATCATTATGAGTCAATCATTCCATCGCCTGCCCTGTCTCCTTCGGGTAAGCACCTCAAACCTAGGTACTCGAAGACTTTCCCCAAGAGTGCCATTCTAAACCAGCCTTACTATCTCGGTCATGTCCCTGTTGCCCATAAGAAGGCTTAGGGCAAAGACCTTATGAGGGAACCAATCCTTCTTCCCCTCAGGTTGACTTCAGTCCCTGGCCCTCATTCTTTGCCACACTTGATGGAGACAGCCCTCTCTTGCGCAAGAAGAGCAGATCAATCGCAATCCTGTCCGCAGTTCTGACATGAGGTTCATCAAAGTCTCAGAGCCAAGTGCGACAGGGGTCTATGAATTTTGACTAGAGAGGTAGTCAAGACAGTCGGGGCACTCAGCTCTGGCAATCTCCTTCACCAACCACCCAGTAGTTACGGTCTGCAATGTCATTGAAGATGACCTAGCCACCCAGCAGTTACGGTCCCAAGACCGTCGAGAACCGGTGCTTACACTCTCGGCATATAAGAGTCGGGTCCAGTCAGGGCATGCTGCACCCCTACTGACGGATCTGCTGCAAGTGACCTACCAATCTCGAAAACCTTCAACGGCTTCTAAGCCTAATCTCCCTGGAGAAACGGTCAGTGTCATGGTCATAAACGAACCTGCCGACTCTCAGGAGGTCCCTATGGAAAGGTTCGAACAGATGGTCAAGGCAATGATGGACAAAATCAACTATATGGAGGTAGCCCGACATTCGGCTAACCATGAGATCAATTCCCATCACTCAGAAGATGTGCCTCCCAGGCAGCCTCCTCCTCTTGCCTCACAAGACAATTCTGTCCCTCACCCTTTCTCTCAGGCGGACCTTGATGCTATGGTAACTCACAGCCTGAAGAACAGGAAGATCCCAGGCATACAGGGTGCGACGCTTTATCAAAAGCTGCACCCTTCTTACATTGATCAAGTCCCATTTTCCCCGGACTACAAGAAAGGGAAGTTTCCTCGCTTCGATGGGACAACATCTCTGCATCAACATATCACCCATTTCCAAGCAGCATTTCGAGAGACACCGGCTGGCAGGAGACTCCTTCTCCGTTAGTTCGTTGAAACCCTTGATGGCCCTGCCTTCCAGTGGTATGCTCGGCTGCCTCCAAATTCAGTACGTACTTGGGAGGAGTTGGAGAAGTTGTTTCATCAATGATTCTATGAAGTCAAGAGGGAGGTCCAAATCATTGAACTTCTCACCTTGACTCAAGAGCTAGATGAACCGATGGATAAATTCATATCAAGGTGGAGAGATCTGGCCGCTCGCCATCCCAATGCCATGCCTAAGAAGGAAGCAGTTCAAACCTATGTTCGAAACATGTGACCTGAGATCGCTCTACATGTTGAGGCCTCCAACCCAACCTCCATGTCAAACCTGATCTCTAAGTAGGTTCGCATAGAGAGCTTGTCACGCCACCAAAATGGGTCACGACAACAATCTTCAAATAAGAAAAACAACCAAGGCCATGGTAATTCTCGAACCAACACCCGGGGCAATCAACAAAAAGAAGTAATCAGTGTAATTGTCACAGTTGCTGATCCAAAGAAGGTTGCCTCCCAAACTTTAGACCTCTCCAAAGGGGTAGGCACAGCGAAGACAGCACCTCAGGCAGATAAATAACAACAGTCATAGAATTGGGTGTCTCCACCAGCGAACCTTAATCGTAATGAGTATTGCAAAATAAATTTTATCCCTTTGAAAAAGAATGGGTGCCTGCACTGCTTCGACTACTGCTGAAACAGAACATGATTGAACTAGCCGAGGTCAAGTTTCTCGACTAAGTCAGTCTTGATACATAGGCAAAATACTGTGCCTATCATCGAAGGGTAAACCACTCCACGGAGGACTGTTATACCCTTAAAGACCTCATCGAGGCTCTGTTCCAGAAGGGTCAGATTAAGCTTGAGGAACTCAAGATGGCATCCGGGGCAACATAAGCCTCTCACATAGTGACAGTTCATGAAGAAGATGAATCGCCTGATCTCCTTCGAGCCTTGTTCGACTTGATTCTGCAACTAGGTCTCATCATGTCAAAGCCGGTGAGGCAACCCAAGTGCCTCGCTAAGGGAACCGAGAACCAGTGGTACCCGTATCATTAGATATGGGGCCATGACCTGAGAGAATGCTCCAATATCCATGACATAATCTTAAGAAAAATACAGGAATGTCATGAATCCTATAACCTTCTGGATGGGACCCCCAAATCGTTGCTCCACTGGTGCAAGAGGGCCTTCCAACACGAAACCTGGGTAATATTGATTCAGATCTTGTTGAACCCTCAACCTCCCAACCATGGATAGTCTACTATGGGCAAAGCAGACTCAAGTCGTTAAAACGAGAGGCTATGTGTAAAGTTAGGGCTGTTCACAAACCTAGTGAGATGAATAAAGCACCTCCAAATGCACCCAAGAGTAGATGGGCCCTAAGAAGGGCTCGCAGAAGGAACATGCCTCCTCAACCACCGGTCGAGTATGAGTTTCTCAAGCCTCTTCCTTCCCTACCAACTTTTCATGATTTCATCCCCGACGCATTCATCCTTCCTCCTTCACCGCATCAAGAGGACATCCTCGGGGCATCCCCTACTCGAGGCACGTCCAATGAGGGTGACGACATTAAAGGAACCCCCCCAGCGGTCACAGCAGGACAAAGACCTAAAAGACTCTTTGCATACGTCCAATCTTGGTGATAACGTAAAAGCTACCCAGACTGGTCCAATGAACCTTGACCACCATATCGACAACCCCAAACCAGGCTTTGATACCATTTGTTGTGTGTAGAAGCTCTAAACCCAATGGGTTGGTTTTTATCTGTTCTTTTTTCTTGTACTTTATTTGTCAAAAATCAATCCATTGGGTTTAGAGCTTCTACACACAACACGAACCACATTAAATCTTTGTGTTCTATGGGTTGAACGTTGATGTATTTTTCATTCCATGTTCTTATTTTGATGTTATATAGTTTCCATTGCTTGTTTATGTTGATTTGAATGCACAATAGTTGTAAATGTGATAAACCCCTACTGATTTTTCACCAACCGATCCCAACAAGAGTAATATATTGTCCGCAATTGACGGATACATACTTTGCACTAGTGGCTCCGGATTAGAGACAGTAAGAACTTTTTTCTGTTGCCCACAAGTCCATCTCTAATGTTAAACCATATATTTCCTTTAATGGATGGTGGATATTAGTTTGCTGTGTCAGCACTCCAACAAATTATATTTAAAATTTTTTTTTTTTTGGTAAAATTATATATACCTACTACTATTACTTTGGGATTATATACTTTGAGACCATTTTACTTATTACAATGATGTAACAATTATTTCTAATCGTTAGATATCAAATTGGATGGCTTGAGGTGTTTCCTAAAGCTCAATTTATTTTATTTTTTTTATTTTTAACTTTGAATGTAGTCAATGATACTCTTACAACCACACGATTTGAAATTCGACATATAAAAGTATTTGTGACCTTGTTGTGCCGAAAATAAATGGCATCTTTATAGACTTTTCATTTAGTTTTACACAAAAACCCCAAAATGTAAAAACCAACATTCATTCCCATCTCTTCACTCTCTCTCAAGGCTTTCAAATTTTTAGAGAGTCCCACTCTCTAGAATCTTGGAATTTGTGATAATTTAAAATTGGAGATAGTTTCTCTCTCTAAATATTTTGAAATGGTGTCTCTCTCTAAATATTTGAGATGGTTTCTCTCACTAAAATTTAAAATTTGAGATAGTTCTCCCTGAAAAATTTTGAGATAGATTCACTCTTTTACATTTTCTAATTTCCCATTTGTAGGGAGAAATTATCCTTAGTACACAAGGGTATTTTTATCCTAAAAAATTATATGGCCTGGGCATTAGTGGTGTCGTATCTAGTGGTTTAAAAAACGAATCGGTGGCCCGGATCGGGCACCCCAAAAACCCATCCGGATCGGTAAATCAGCAATCTAGATCGGGAATCGGTTGGATTAAGGGTTAAATAAATCTAAAAAAATTATTAAAATTCATTATAAATGTTGTTTTTTAGGAATCCAATAAGAAATCGGGGTACTACATTATTAATTTTTATTTTTTCATCAATATGTGAATATTGAGATGTTTTTTCTCCGTATGAACTTATTTTGACTATTAAATTGACATCACACAAAAAAAAAATCATAGAATTATCATGGATGAAATATATAATCATAGATGGATTATAATAAAGAATAGTTTTAACCGATAAAAAATGGCCACCAAAATCTCGAATTGGTGGATAACATTATATACTGAAATTGAACTTGTTATTATAATTAATTTTTTATACAAATAATAACAAATCCAACCTCTTATTTTTTTACAATAAATATTTGTTGTATTCCCTTTGATCTTTTTTTTTTGACAAAAACCTTTTATTTCTTATGACAATAACTTTTTATTTATTTTTTTACAAGAAATGCTTGTCATATTTTTTTTTTTTTTTTTTTTTTAACAAGAACCTTTTTTTCTTTTTTTTTTACAAGGAATACTTGTTGTATAACTTTTTTTTTTTTTTTTACACAAACCTTATATTTTTTTACAATAAAATTTTATTTTTTGACAAGAAAAAGAAATTTTGTTGTATTACTTTTTTTTTTTTTGATAAGAACCGTATATTTTTTTTACAATAGGCTTTTATTTTTTGACAAGAAATTTTTTTTTTGTTATATTTCCTTTTTTTTTTTTTTTTGACAAGAACCTTATATTTTTTTTAACAAAAAATATATTTTTTTATAAAAAAAATTTATTTTTTTTTGTAAAAAAACATTGTTTTGGAAAAAAAAAAATTTAATTTATTTGTGAAGGCATGGTGGCACCTGGGAAAGAATTGATCGCGTGACATCCAGCACACAAACCAACGCTCTAACCACCACATCAAATGTTAAGTTGTGATATAAAGAGGTCACTCAATAATTATATCCTATTTCTTTCTGAGTTATTACCTTGGCGCAATTGTTCGACATCGAACCCACAGAACAAATTTGGTAAGGATAAATAGTCTTCTGCTACCAAAGGTAGTCACGTGCGAAACGCATGTAGCAGTGTGGGTTTGTGATGGAGCATGTGTTTTTGACAATGGGTGCCCATTGTAACTTGAAAATTTACAAAAATACCCCTTGTGACAATGGGTGCTCATTGTAACTTGAAAATTTACAAAAATGTGTTTACAAAAATGTGTTTTTTGACAATGAGTACCCATTGTAACTTGAAAATTTACAAAATTTTCAAAAATGTGTTTACAAAAATGTGTTTTTGACAATAGGTACCCATTGTAACTTGAAAATTTATAAAAATGCCCCTTGTGACAATGGGTGCCCATTGTAATTCGAAAATTTATAAAAATGCCCCTTGTGACTCATGACGTCATGCGTGTGTACAGAACCGGGCGAATCATGACGTTATCCAGCGATTCACTGTACATAATCGTCGGTTTCTCTCTAGAATCGGGCAATCATTATCGATTTTACAAAAAAAGGGATGAATCGGTTTTACAAAAGAAGGAATGACTCGATTTTATAAAAAAAAAGATGACCGATTTTCGGTTCAAATCAATCAATTTTGTGCTGACTCGACGATTTTTAAACCACTTATCGTATCAACAGCATTGGGGAGAACAAGTCTAGGAACGGTGGTCGAAGGGATATATATATATATAATTTTGAAGAAAAAAGTTTATCGACGGATACATTATTTCTCGCAAAGGGGCCGCTATGAATTAACATCCGAACTAAGTTCCCTAGCATGACGCAGCATGACATACGATATTTGACCAAAATGATTGGGGAGAACAAGTCTAGAAACGGTGGTCGTAAGGGATATATATATATATAATTTTGAAGAAAAAGTTATCGACGGATACATTATCTCTGCTTTTCACTTGCCAAGCGGCCGCTATGAATTAACATCCGAAGTAAGTTCCCTAGCATGACGCAGCATGACATACGATATTTGACCAAACAATCTTTAGTGCTTACCCCAGTGTAGGAAAAACAAGGTCGTTTAAATTCTACCCGGTTGGATCCGAATTGGCCACTTGCTGGTTTCGGTTTTGATTTGTTGCAGTGAATCAGTTGGATATTTAAAACATAAATAAAAAATAATTATATAAAATTCCAAAGATAAAGGATTTTGTTTGTAATGTATTTTTAATATTTTTCATCATTTTAACAAAGATTGAAAATTATTTTAGCAATTAATACTTATATTTATATTTTTCTATATTTTTTTAAGAAAAATTCAAAAATATTCTTGGGCACAAATCAATTATTTAAACTCTATTTTCTTCATTAATTTGTAACTTCAATTGGATGTGCTCTATTTTATCATACTTTAAATACATTTTTTTTATTAGATTTTTTGCATTTTTTATTTTTAACACTTTTTTGACCAACTGGGACTTACCCGATTAGGCTGGTTGAATTGGTTGGTTTACTGCTTAGGCCAGTTGAAGTACTTCCGACCTCAACCGTTTTGGTTTCCTACATTGGTTTGTCCAAATTTGTGGGAGTTGATTTGGTAGAGATACCCAAAAGTTATAATAGTTGAGATTCTCGAAGCATATTTATTTCTACTCCCTTGGTAAGATGACCAACTTAGGAGAATTTTTTCATGATTATTCTCAACAGAAAATAATTGCGAATTGAGTTTTCTAACACTAAGATCTTACCCTCTAAAAATTGGACAATTTCTATTCATCTTGATACCCTATTTTTTTCAAATGTCTAGGTGGTGCTATTAGGAAATCTTTCATTAAGATTAATCTATGTGTTAAAGATGTTATATTCCTAAAATTTTTAGTCCTAAAATTAAATCTAAGTGGAGATTTATCCAAGGAAGTAAATCGACAGTATACTCTCAGGAGAGTAGAATATCTTTTGGCTTGTCTAAAATAGTCTCCCTATTGGAAGATATTATTAAATGGATATGGTTAGCGTGCGGCAAAGCATGCACATGTAGAAATGCGAGCTTGGCAATAAATATAATTTTGAAATACAATTTGATCCTAATTTTTAGAGAATATATAATCTTTAACATAGACCATGAATATGAAAATATAAATAAAATTTGAAAACTAGAAATAATAATTATATTAAGAAAACATTTGGACCATTAGTTACAATTGTTTTTAGAATAACTACCTATTTGCATCCATCTTTAAGATGGATGCTTTACACCTCTGCGCATATTGTACAAATGCCATCTAGCCCGCATGAAACAATTGTTCTTATTAAATTTGAGAGTCGTAGTAAAAAGGACAACACGAAAATTATCGGAAAAATTACAAATAATCCCCAAGACTAGGTTTTCTATGCAAGTTAGACCTAACCAAATTTTTTTTCTCACTTTTTTTTCCCAAAATACACTTTTTTAGCAAGAAAACAGTTTATATAAGGATGCAACCTTATAATGTAGAACTATGGATGCACCTCAATAATCTATTAGAAAAGGTAGTTTTAATGTTGAAAAACCCTTTGATTGATCATCTCGTCATCGAGATGCATGACCATGAAAAATAAAAAGATTTTAAGTCTTAGAAATAGTGCATTTTACAACATATTATCTATACCGTCCATTTTCAAGATTTTCATATGTTTATAGATCTACTTAATTTTAACCATTTTTTAATTTTAAAATTTTATAATTATATACAAAAATAGATTTTGAGATAATCCTAAGAATGTTTTACATCAAAATTATATACCATGACAAAATTTGAAGAGGCATACCTCTACAACTACGGATGCATCTATACGCCAATTGCGCCCTTTTAGCAAATACCCCCCAACCCCAAAAAAATAAAAAACAAAGCCTAAACTACACTCTCTTACTTTTACCCATGCCTCCCTCTCCTGTTTCCCACGAAAAGGCAGTCTGACATATTCTTAGGGTGGTCTGGCAATGTAATTTAGGTCCAGTAAATAACAGTGGCGGTCTGACAGTACAAGTGGTGGTCCGGCACTGCCAAAGAGCGGTTTGGCAATAGGCCCATGAGGTTCGGAACTGGCAAAGAGTGGTTTGACAATTGGCCCTTGCAGTCCGGCAACAGGCCCATGTAGTCCGGTAACAGACCCAAAGTGCAGTTCGGCAATATCAAAGAGCGGTCCGATACTTTTTTTAGTTTAATAGGATCCGACAATATCAAAAAGCGGTCCGGCAGCCCATGTAAGCCCATGTAAATGTCCGGCCAAAATTAAAATTTTAAATATGCTAAAGGGAATTTTGGTCAAAAAAAAATGTACCTTTCTTTAGAGACCATCGAATATATAATTTCTCAGATATGCGGTAAATATAAGTGTGGAGTGCGTATACTATAGTCCAGTGGGACACTTAGTCCATTGGGCAGAAGATTAACTTGGAAAGTATTTTTTGATTTGAAATTTTGGGAAACACTTAGAAGATACTAGATGATTAAAAGAATATTTTGAATTTGAAGTTTTCTAAAACTTATTTCTCACTCTTCAAAAATTAAAATCTAGAGACATTAATTTTTTCAAGTCAATAAGGACTGCAATTTGATAATTTATTTAATTAAGTGTAGCATAATAGGTTGAAGAGGTTACATCCCCAAAATTTGAGTTCATCAAAATACTACTAATAGATAGTATGCTCTCTTGGGAGCATGAAATCTTTTGGCACATCTCTAAACTTTTGTTGTTTTTGAGTGAATTTTATTTTTAATTTTTTTTTACTAGACCACTTTCACTTTTTGTTTTTTACTTGTTTTTACTTGTGTATCAAAAATCAACTGGGCCAAGGTACACTGCTCTTGGCCAAGCCGAGTAATTGAGTTCGAGTGAAGTCAACCAAGTTATGCTTAATAAAATAGTGAAAAAAGTTTGAAAAGTGTAAAAAATTTAAAGAGGTAATAAGACCTTTAGAATTAGAAAATGAAAAAAGTCATAAAAGATGGGTTATTGAAAATTTTGATGTAGAACTTGAATTTTCAAAAAAAAATTTAAAAGGGTAAAGACTAATCGACTCATTAAAATCTATTTTTTGCATTAATTGATCATCTCAAGATCGAGATGTATAAATATGAAAAAAAAAAAAAAAAATGATCTTGAGTAATGCATCTTGCAATGCACTATCTAGACCATCCATTTTCAAGTTTTCATATGTTTATAAATCTACTTGATTTTAACAATTTTTGGAGTTTAAAATTTTATAATTAGATATTAAAATAGATTTTGAGATAATCCTGAGAATTTTTATTACCAAAATTAAATGTTATGATCAAATTTGGAGGTGTGCCTTGATTGGATTATTTAAAGTTGCGACCTTATAGAAACCACACCCTTCCAAAAGGAAAAAGTTTATATAAGGTTGCAACCTTAAAATGTAGAATTACATATGTACCTCAAAATCCATCGAAAAAGGTTGTTTTAATGTTGAAAAAGCCTCTAATTGATCATCTCGACATCAAGATGTATGCATATGAAAAAAAAAGAAAAAAAGAAAAAAAGAAACTGATTTTGAATCTCAGAGATAATGCATCTTTCAATACATTATCTAGACCATAAATTTTCAAGTTTTTATATGTTTATAGATCTACTTGATTTTAGCCATTTTTGGAGTTTAAAGTTTTATAAGTAGATATGAAAATAGATTTTAAGGTAATCCTAAGAATTTTGTTTTACCAAAATTACATGTTGTGATAAAATTTGGAGGTGTACCTTAATTGCACCTTATAGAAACCACACCCTTTTCAAAAAGGAAAGGAATATAATAAGACCATTTACTTTTGGTATAAGGTGGTCACAATTAATGTTGACCATTGGATGTGAAATTGGGTGGCTACATTTATTTCATTGATCAATCTCGAAGTCTAAAATAATTTTTTTCAAACTTTGTGATACATCCAAGCTATTAGATTTCACATTGGATGGATGTAAATAATTGTGACCTCCCTGACCAAATGTAAATGGTCTCATTGTACATACTGTATTTCCTTATTGTATTGTGGGATGACAAAGCTTAGGATACTCTCTACACCCACTTTAAAAAATAATGTCCCAAAATTAAATAGGGATCACCAATTTTTAGAGATGAGAGCTACGTGTTAGAAAACTGGAGATTCACTTATTCCTTCTGAGAATAATTATCCGGTGATTCTGAAGTGGTTCCTAAAATATGATATTGAAATAATCCTCACAAATAGGTATTTTGACTGAGGGAGTAAACGTACACTATGCTTCGGTGGGAGCATTGCATATGCCCTTTGTCCCTGGATACCTCACCACGCCTACGCATTAGGGAGCAAAAGATCTAGCAATACATTGTATGTCTCCTTTGCTTTACTTCATCCGGGTGGACCGAAATTGTTAGTTAGGCTTGCATTGGACATAAATCAATTATTATATCTCCTTATTAGCTCTTAAACCAGACATTAGACAATAATGTCAAGAATAACTCGTCCCGAGTGATGTGAAACTCTACTTGACTCACGAGGGTGAGTTGACATGAGTTTCAAAGTAATTAGGTGAGTCTCTGTGGGAAAGTGATAGGGTCGTGGTGGTAGTACCCTTATACTTAGTTACTACCTTTTCGTTTCCAATTTTACTGACACCATCTATTAATACTTTCAAAAAACTAACTTTTAATCTATAGAAAAAAAATGTGTAGGAGCCTATTTCCCCAATAAGTTACCCAAAAAAAAAAAAAAAAAAAAGGTTGAGTCCGTATAATATTTGTATTCTATAGGTGTATCCTTAATGAATGGACAACGCCGTGGTAGACCCAAAAATTAAGTTGCAGAATGATTACCTCAGGTGAGGATATATTGGATAGTGCTCTCCTTACAACAGAAATTATCCCCATCTTTAAAATTTATTAAACATCATCTTTTTATATTCATAGTTCTTGTAAAATGCCATATTCCCATTGAGAAGGCCAAAAAAATGGGTTTCATGGAATTCTAGTTCTTAATTTTTTGAATTTTCAGCCCTCCTTTGGTTTTTTTTTTTTTGAAAAATTGTTTCATGCGGGCTGGACCGCATTTCTACATATTCTGTCCAGAAAGTGTAAAGTATCCATCTTAAAGATGGCTGCAAGTAGGTGTTCCATCTAAAAACAATGGAAACTAACGGTCAAAATGTTTTCTTACTAGAATTATTATTTCTAGTTTTAAAAATTTATTTATTTTTTCATATTCATGATCTCCATGTTAGAGATTACTTGTCCTTAAAATTAAGTTTTAAAGTTCTTTTCAAAAATAAATTTATTAAGAAGCCCACATTTCAACATATACTGGCTTGGCTGCATAGACACTGGGTCATGTTTTTTCAATCATTTTTTAGGCTGTTGTCCTATTTTCCTACTTTTGGGCGTGATTTGTTAAGTCCGTGTCAACTTGCTTTGGCCACTCATCTTGGCAAGGGCCCGCCTCCTTAATTTTTAATTTTTATAATTTTCCACTCTCTTTTGGTTTTTTCTCTAAATAATTTTTTAGGCTTTTATGCCCTTTTTCCACGTTTGGGCGTGATCAGTTAAGTTTGTGTTAACTTGCCTGGGCCACTCATCTTGCTATCTTTTGTCTGACTTGGAAGCTTCGTTCAGTGGCTTGTAGAAAACAACATAAAAAGTAAATGCGTATGATGTTGGGTTTATGTGGCTATTAATGCCTTATGAGAGCATATAATCAATATCTGGTGTAGTGGAATATAAAATCAGTAGGAGTGCGGTCATTTGTGGAACATGATAGAAAAATGTTATTTGTCAATACTCGGACTTGGCTTGACGAACTAAGCCAATCAAGTTGGAAAACCCCTAAATACCGTGACATAAAATAAAACTGATGAGGGTTTATGAGTATGATGAGGTCAGAGTTGTCTAGACGAGTGAACCAAGGGACTATGTCACCCTTGTGTGTGATGGATGACCTTTAGAGATAAGGGCCAAAATCTTATCACTGAACTATTACATGACATGTGTATATGATAGCTATATCGAAAAAACAAAACACTACTAAGGGTGAAGCATGCACATGTGTGAGATATTACTCTTATGCATCATAGAGCTATGGTTGCATCCGATCTTGATGACCATAGGTTCGTCTCTAAGGGAAAACTTAAATCCATAGACTAAGATTATCTTCATTTGCCTATTAGTTGTCATTGGTAGTTCAATCATGAACCCTTGAAGTGTTTTGTGGGTCATGGGAACTGCTGGGTCAGTTTGAAAAAGCAAGTATGGATTATAGTCTACAGTAGAAGAAAAAATGTTGCAGAAATATTAATTCCTAAACCTAAAAGGATCTTATTCCCATCAAATTTATTTAGTTTTATTTATTTTAGTGTTAATTGGTTTTTAGAATAATTATTTAAATTTTGTGAGTATTTATTTTAATGTTAATTGATTTTAAGAATAATTATTTAAATTATGTGAGTCTTTGGATATTTGTTTTTACAAAATAAATTTATAAAATAAAAATATTTAATTTTTCCTATTTAAATAATTAAAAAAAATAAAATTTATTTCTCAAATACTAAAAATCAATTTTTTTATTTTAAAAATTGATATAATAGATGAGGGCCCATAGGGGCCCATCAGGACTCCATTGGGATGTGTGAGGGGCCCACTATGGGAGCCCTAGTTGGTACGGCCCACTTAAAGTGGGGAATTTTCTATATTCCACTTATTTAGGATCTACTGATTTTGATCCTGTCATGTTGACCAAGTCAATTAAGAACAAGATATGCCTTATAGAATCCTAAGGAGATTAGGACTTCTAAAAGAAACATAAATAAACAAGATATGCCTTATAGAATCTTAAAGAGATTAGGACTTCTAAAAAGAATAAGTATAAATAAAAGAGATTTATATAAAGATAGATATTTTCCATATTTTATTTTTGATGGGATAAGATTTAGGAAAGTGAAGGATAATGTTCAACATTATCATTTGAATCTTGATGGTTGATCCAAAGATTAGATGACTCAAATCTCTCACCCCACAAGTCTTGTATGATTAGTTGGTTACGATTAATCTACAAGAGTGGCTATCCCTATGGAACCCTATCCTCCCTGAAAAGTCTATAAATAAGAGCCTCCTCAGCTCTCATTCTCTACACCAAATCTTTCTCTCTCTCTCTCTCTCTCTCTCTCTCTCTCTCTCTCTCTCAATGCTCTACGATGGCATGCCACCCTTTGAGAAATTCTTATCTCTCTCTTGAAGATCTCATCTTTCCAAATGAGAGATGGGGGTACCCCCCATAAGAGACTATAGAGGTAGGCACACCTTATATTTTTAGGCATTGACTTGATCAAATAGTTATTGCTCTCATATTTTTCTGAAGAGTGTTAGCCAGGGCTTTTTTATATTTTGAACATCAAAGATTGACCATTGATCTCGTGCGCCATTGGAGGAGGAGACCCGATGTGGGGTGTACTTAGTCCGATTGAGGTAATCTTTTAGCATTGTGCTTTATGGTTTGTAATATTTTATTTCTTATTCCCTTAAAGTATTGTGCTGGATTTATTTAATGAAAGAAAGTTGTAAATATGGGCAACAAGTTTTTTTTAAGCAAATGTGACATAGAGAAGAACTCGTCCTTTTCTTTATTTCCTTTTTTATGGCATTCGCCTGACTTGTTCTATTTACGATGACGAAGAATGAAACTATCACTATATTTCTTCTTTTTCCTACTTCTTTATCCAAGCGTGGGATAACCTCAAGGGGTTGTGGGTTTTTTTCTACCAATTGGGTCCTCCCTTCACCACCCCCAAGGGGACGGTCTACAGGGTTCATAACTACTACTCTTATTACAATGGAATCTGATAAATGAGATTTCGAGTACATGTTTGCAGAATCTTCTTCTGTCCAAAGAAATGATTCATCGAAATAATTAGTCACCTGTTCCATTGATATGGACACATCTGAGATCACCAAATACTCGAGAGTTCTTCTATTCAAGCCTTTTCCTTCTTCTTGTTGCTGGATATCTCGTTCGTACACATCTTCTCTTCATATTTCTTATGCATGTCTGCACGACATCAATTTCAGACATGGGGTTGCTTTGATACATCACAAGATCCCTCTATCTCTGGATGTATTCA
Organism: Amborella trichopoda; assembly: GCF_054954075.1. NCBI lineage: Eukaryota > Viridiplantae > Streptophyta > Magnoliopsida > Amborellales > Amborellaceae > Amborella > Amborella trichopoda. The sequence goes on along the minus strand of NC_142345.1, from coordinate 13,753,533 downwards.
TTTACCAGTTCGTTCATTCCTTGGGTCATCATGAGAAGTTCTATGGCTTGAACTTCTCGTTCAACCTCGTAAAAGCACGTGTAGAACAAATGTTCCATTTCCTCCCAATAATGAACTGAATTTGGGGGTAAACGTGCATACCACTTGAAGGCAAGTCCAATCAGGGTTTCCACAAACTATAGAAGGAGCAATCTGGGGACGGAGGCTGAATCTTGACGTGTTGACACGAAGTGTGCCACATGTTGCTGCTGTGAGCCGGTGCCGTCAAAGACAGACAATCTTCCTTTTTGGTAACCCAGGGGAAAAGAGATTTGATCAATAAAAGGCGGATAGCTTCTCATAATGAATATTTTCTCCTAACTTTGAAGTCTGTAAGCCTTGGATACTCCTATTGGTCATAGTTTGAGTGTCTTCTTGGGTCAGTGTTGGGGAAATAGCTTGAGAAGCTATACTTGGTTGACCGTCAAGAGAGATAGGGGGGTTTGGAGGTCTTGGAGTTTGGGCCATAGGAGGAGGTGGAGGCCTCCTTTCTTCTTCTTCGAATTGAGGATCAAGAGGAGAATTGGCCTCTTAGTGCGAGGATATGCCAATCGGTTGGGCGTTTTCTAAGCCTTTGAGCTTGTCAAATATATTGTTGAGGATCTCATAAAAAAGAACCATTGAATCGTCAAGACCATTGCCGCCCTGGTTGACCTTCATCAGATAAGCTTTTTCTCCAAAGTTAGCTAATTCTTCAATGGTTCGATTGAACTTGGGATTGCCTCAAAGATCCGGTGATTATTGGCTCTTGACAGCCTTGGGGCCGCATTGCTGGTAAGTGTGGCGCATGAAGGCCTTGGGGCTGCATTGCCGGTAAGCATGGCGCATAAAGGCCTTGGGGCCATTACTCGATTCAGATGGGCTCATGTGGCCTTGGGGCCATATTTCTCTTGGTTGCTCATGATGGCCTTGGGGTCGCGGATCAGATGAACTAGGTTCATCTTACACCTCTATGACGCAGCAGTGAACAATGTCACTCGTCTCAGGTTCTTCTGTGGTTTGCAATGGATGGAACGAGTTTTGCTTTAGTAGATCTTCTGAAGTTCTACTTTCTTTTTCCGAAGTGTCACCCACATCCCTTTTATTTGTTTGGCTTGCAAATTCCAATAAGTTTTCTCCCATAATTGGAACTGGTTTTGACATCATGGTCGATTGGCTTGTCCTAAAGAGATGAGAACAAAGTTAATCAACTCAAATAGAGTGTGATTCCTTGGGGGGAGGGAGCTCAGAGTTGATTTTTGAGGTTTGGATATGCTCGGAGAAGGGAAGGGCTGCTTTGTTGTTTTTAGGGGCATCATTTTGCCCCAAGTTTACCCTCGAGGGCTAAGTCGCGTGTATGAAGAAGAAGAAGACAAGATGGCGTTTGAAGGGATTTTCTTCGAGTACCACGTAGTCATGGGTTTAGGGGTAGATAAGGGCATATGCAATTGGCCTTTTCCCTTGTATCCAGCGGTAATCTTGGACATACATGTCTGCGCAAAGTCCACAGAAGTGTTTGGGGTGGCTTGGGAACCAACCCCCGATGCAATGAGAGGTTTGGCATTTGGAATGCCAACCTTATATTTGATGGGTTTGGAGCCATTAGCATGCATGCGCATATTTGTATGTGACCTTCGATTAATTTGTAGGTCGTGTGCTCATTTTCGTGTAGCCTTCGGACTGTCTTGAGCTGCGAGATTAACATGCGATGTAGGGGTGGTTCGAGCACCACCTTTAGTGGGTCTGTCACGCCCCAAGAATTTACAATACTGATATTCTTGAGATGTGACAGTCAAAACATATATACATCTCTTGATAGGACAAATTTACAGTGGCGAATTCTTACAAAGTAACAAAAGAAAGTTTAAGCACAACTACAATATCTTCCAGAGTTGATCCTGACGAGCACTCAAAATGAAATCGCACTTATCCTGAAAAAAATGTTTACCATAATTTGATTAGTTTGGCTACTCAGTAAGTGATCATCATAATCCTAAAAATGAGTTTGGCTACTCAGTAAGTGATCATCATAATCCTAAAAATGATCATGGTTGAAAGATATCAATATTTTCAAAAGGAGATCTATTAACAAAAATGCATTAACAGTTTCACTTTAAAAAATACATAATTAAGTATAATCTGAATAATTGAAATGCATATAACATTTTAACGACAGTGCATAATTCAAAGGATTTCACAAATTACCCTACTGGCGTCCCAAGTAGGTCACTTATATACCCCATCAGCGTCCGGATGGGTCCACTTAATCCCTATCGGCGTTCCAGATAGGTCCACTTAATCCCTGCAAGTCCACTTATACCTCACCGACATACGGGATGAGTCCACTTAATACCTACCGGCGTACCGGATAGGTCCACTTATACCTCACCGGCGAACCGGATAAGTCCACTTGCATATTTAAAGTATTTCTAAATCTCTTTAAACATTCGAAAGCAACAATATCATGTACTCAACATATCACTTAAATTATTAATATGAATTTCACTTAAACCATTAATAACAGTCACTTTCAATAACATCTAAAAAATAACCAGTCAAATATTTTGAGCACAAATTTAGAAAGGTAGCAGTTCGCAAAGACATTTTAGCATAATTTCCAATCAAATATGCATAGAAAAATTCTTATAGAAATTCAAGAATACGGAATTATCACAATTAATGGGATGTTAATTCGTAAATAAACATTTCATAGACAATGCTATAATGAATTCCAAAAATATCGGTTTTCAAATAATAAGGCAGTCATTTGCACATGAAATTTACAATGTCTAAATATTAAAAAATAGTAGAGAGAAATCTCACAATTTTACTAAAAGCAGAAACATCACATTTATTTTTAATAATTTTACAGTATCTAAAATTTTCTAACAATAGACAAGAAAAATAAATAAATTTATTTTTCTAAGAATTTACAGCATTTAAGATTTCTAACATAGATAAAATATTAGAATTTTATTAAAAATATTATTTTTCAAAATAATAAGGTCGCTTGCGCATAAAATTTATCGCGCCTAAAATTCATGATGATAAGCAGAACTAATTATTTCATTTCATTTTTAAAAAGAACGGATTATTTTTCAAGATAATGAAGTCACTTACCTAAAATATTTGAGAAGGAGCTTCCGATAAAAATATCGGCTAGAGGGAGGAGCTCATTGTGTTTCGACTAGAGAGAGAAAGATCTCAAAAATTTTCTAGGGTGGGAGTCCTCGCCTCTCCTATTTAAATTCCTAAGATACCTTATTATATTATTTTATTCAGATACACCTCATACACGAGGTGTAACAATTATATTACACATCAAATGATTAAAGCCCACGTTCTGTAGTGGTAAAGGAAATGAAAAGTTAACAAAAGTGGTGATGGTCCCTAAGGACCATAATACTTATATGGACCATCACTTATTAAAAGTTTCTTTTCTTCTTCTTTTTTTTTTTTTTTTTTTTTAATATGAAAGTTTAGGATTGTTACATTCTTCCCCCCATATAGAAATTTAGTCCTCTAAATTTGTGTACTTGATTACTAAAAAAGATAGTGATATTTTTCTCTGATATCATCTTCTCTTTTCCAAGTCGGCTCCTCTCTTGAATAGTACTGCCATAATATACGGACCAAAGGAATCTCCTTGTTGTGCAACACTTATACCCTTCTATCCAGTATCAAAATTGGCTGCTCAATGAAGGATAGGTCCTTCCTGATTGGTAAAGGTACATATTTCAAGATATAGGATGGGTCGGGCTGTTATTTTCGTAGTGATGATACATGGAAGACATTATGAACGTTTGTCAATTGGGGTGGTAAGACAAGTCTATAAGCGACACCGCCGATTCCTTCAAGGATTTCAAATGGTCCGATGTAATGTAAGCTCAACTTTCCTTTCTTGTCGAATCTCATAATGCCTTTTATTAGTGAGATACTTAGGAAAACTCGATCACCTTCCTCAAATTCAAGAACTCTCTTTCGGTTATCAGCATAACTCTTTTGTCGACTCTGAGCTGTCCTGAGCCTTTCTCGAATTAATGTTATCTTATCTATGGTTACCTGGACAATTTCTGACCCCAAAAGCTTTCTTTCACCAACCTCACCCCAACAGATAGGTGACCTGCATTTCTTTCCCTACAGGGATTCATATGGTGCCATCTAAATACTGGCTTGGAAGCTATTATTATAAGCAAACTCAATAAGGGGTAAATGGTCATCCCAACTTCCTGTAAAGTCAATGACACAGACCTTCAGCATATCTTCCAAGGTTTGGATGGTCCTCTCCGATTGTCCATCAGTTTGGGGGTGAAAGGCAGTGCTAAAGGTGAGTCTCGTCCCCATGGCTGACTGTAGCCTAGCCCAAAATTTAGAAGTAAATCGAGTAACTCTATCCGATACAATACTGACCGGTACTCCATGCAACCTCATTATTTCCTTAATGTACACTTGGGTCAATCGATCCAAAGTGTACGTCGTGCGAATCGACAGAAAGTGGGTAGCTTTGTTCAGCCGGTCCACAATAACCCAAATGCTATCATGTCTTGAATTTGTTCTAGGCAAGCTGGAGACAAAATCCATAGAGATGTGCTCCCACTTCCACTCTAGCAGGGGTAAAGGTTGCAACAACCCAGCGGGCCTTTGATGCTCAGCTTTTACTTGCTGGCATGCTAGGCACTTAGACACAAATAGTGCTACGTCTTTTTTCATATTATTCCACCAAAAGGTTTTCTTTAGGTCCTCATACATTTTAATACTTCTGGGATGTATTGTATAACGAGAGTGATGTGCTTCTTTCAAGATAGCTTTCTTCACACTCTCATCATTCGGGACACAAACTCGACCTTTGAATCTTTGCAAATCCTCACTACATATAGAGAATTCTTCTCTCTTTCCCAGCTTCACCTCTTCTACAATTGTTATAAGCTGAGGGTCTTTCTTTTGTGCCGATCGAATCTGTTGGATTAATTGGGGTTCTGCTTTAATGTTGGCAATCATACTTACCATACCATTGATGGACAGAGTCGGATGCCAATCCATTATTTCCTTTAACAATCTCATTTCTTGGATCATTAGATAAGCTAAGACTCCCGTAGATTTTCTACTTAGAGCGCCGGCCACAACGTTAGCTTTTCCTGAATGATAATGGATTGTACAATCATAATCTTTTAAGAAATCCATCCATCTTATCTGTCGCATATTTAAATCCTTCTGAGAGAAGAGGTATTTCAAGCTCTTATGATCCGTGTATATTTCGAATTGCTCACCCTATAGATAATACCTCCACATTTTCAAAGTGAATACTATTGCAGCCAGCTCCAAGTCATGAATTGGATATTTTTTCTCATATTCTTTCAATTGTCTGGATGCATATGCCACTACCTTCTCATATTGCATTAATACACAGCCCAAGCCTTTATGTGAAGCATCACTATAAATCACAAATCCCCCACTCCCCTCAGGAATTGTTAAAATAGATGCCGAAGTTAATCGAACTTTTAGTTCTTGAAAACTCTCCTCACATTCACTTGTCCACTCAAATTTGATATTTTTCTGTGTCAATCGAGTTAATGGGGTTGTGATTTGAGAAAATCCTTCTACAAATTTTCTGTAATATCCTGCTAATCCCAAAAAGCTTCGAACTTCAGTCACATTACTTTGTTGTTTCCAATTAACAATGGCTTCAACCTTTGAAGGATCAACTGATAGACATTCTTTTGATATGACATGTCCTAAAAATGTCACTTGTTCAAGCCAAAATTCACATTTACTAAGTTTGGGATACAATTTCTTTTATCTTAATATTTGCAATACCATTCTTACATGCTACTCATGTTCCTTCTGATTCTTGGAATAAATTAAAATATCATCGATGAATACTACAAAAAATTTATCCAAAAAAGGCTTAAAGACTCGATTCATCAAATCCATAAATGCAGCCGGTGCATTGGTTATTCCAAAATCCATGACTGAAAATTCATAATGGCCATACCTTGTTCTGAAAGCTGTCTTGGGAACATCTTCACTTTTAATCTTAAGCTGATGGTATCCAGATCTAAGATCAATTTGAAACACTTGTGATCCTTGTAATTGATCAAATAAATCATCAATTCTAGGTAATGGATACTTATTTTCATTGTCACTTGATTCAACTGTCTAATCGATACACAATCTCATGGTCCCATCTTTCTTTTTAACAAATAATACTGGAGCACCCCAAGGTGACACATTAAGCCTGGCATTTATCTAATAATTCTTCCAATTTTTGTTTAAGTTCTTTAAGTTCTGCAGGTGCCATTCTGTAAGGTGCCTTAGAAATTGGGGCTACCCCTGGCAATAATTCAATAGAGAATTCAATTTCCCTGTTATGCGGTAATTCTGGCAATTCTTCAGGGAAAACGTCGTGAAATTCTCGGATAATCGGAGTGGTATCCAAATTTTTCTCTTCCTTCCTATCTTCTTTGATATAGGCAAGAAAGCCTTGACACCCTTTTCGAAGGAGGCGATTAGCTCGAATACAGGAGATTAAATATGATGGGGAGTTTTCTTTGATACCATTGAAGTAAAATACTGGTTGACTCAGAATAGTAAAGGTAACCATTTTATTGTAACAATCAATACTTGCATGGTATACAGAAAGCCAATCCATGCCTAAGATTACATCAAAATCTTGAATTTTTAGGAGAATTAAATGAACAATCAGTTCCTTTTCTTCTATCTTTATTACACAGGATTTATACACTCTATTGGTGTCACTTGAATTTCCCATCGGTGTGGCTACCTCTAGAATGTATTCTAATTGTTTTGGTTTTACCTTTAAGTAGCATGCAAAGTGTTGTGACACAAATGAATGAGTAGATCCAGGATCAATCAAAATATGAGCTATTTTTTGGAAGATAATAAGAGTACCTTGGATCACTAATTTTGAGGCCTGAGTGTCTTGCTGGGTGATCGCAGATACTCTTCCCTTCATCTGAGGCTTTTGAGTTATCTCTCCCTGCTTTGGAAGCTGTTGCATCAGTAAGCTAAGACATTCTTTAATCTGGTGCCCCAATTTTCCACATTTAAAACAGCCTCCAGTATTCCAATAACAAGGGTTCAATCCATGGTTTTTCCTACATTTTTTACATGGTTCTATTGGGCTTTGAAGTGGCAAGAGCCTTGGCTTCTTGTTTGCCTTTTCAAGCTGTTGTGGATTAGATGGTGTGGGTCTAACCTGACTTTTCAGATTTTTTATCTGTTGGTAATCTTCGAAATCTTTTTCGACAATTTGGGCTCGATCCACTATTTCAGCATAAGTTCTCAAATTTAAGACTGATATTCTACTTCTAATAGCTGGTCTGAGACCCCTTTCAAATTTTTTCACCTTTCTTGCCTCATTGTTAATCATATGTGGTGCAAACCTAGCCAATTCAGTAAACTTGGCCTCGTACTGCGCTACTATCCGGTTTCCTTGGATTAATTCCAGAAATTCCATTTCTTTTTGGTTTCGAATAAAATTTGAGAAATACTTTTCATTAAATGCCTCTAGGAATACTTCCTCAGTCAAGGGTTTATTTCTTTGACCAATACTCCTTTTGCTATTCGCCACCAATGTTGTGCATTACCTTCTAACATAAAAACTGCCAAGGCCACCTTCCTTTTGTCAGGACATTCCATTACCTCGAATATTTTCTCCAATTGCATAATCCATCACTCGGCTTCCAGTGGGTTTACAACGCCCTTAAAAGAAAGTGGGTTCAATTTCTTAAATTATTCGATATTACTCCCACCATTTCTCGGAACTGACTGCCTGGGTGGATTGTTGTTTTCCATTTGATGTTGTATTAGAGCAACCATATTTTCCAAGGCTTTGTGAATTCCTTCCATATTAGCCTCAGCTATTCTGGATTTAGACTTCGTCCCGGTCTGTACACATAATAAATGTGATTTTAAGTACATTCTTTATAAATTTCCTAAGAATCTTAAACCTATTTCTTTGATACCATAATTGTCACGCTTCAAGAATTTACAATACTGATATTCCTGAGATGTGACAGTCAAAACATATATACATCTCTTGCTAGGACAAATTTACAGTGGTGAATTCTTACAAAGTAGCAAAAGAAAGTTTAAGCACAACTACAATATCTTCCAGAGTTGATCCTGACAAGCACTCAAAATGAAACTGCAGTTATCCTGAAAAAAATGTTTACTATAATTTGAGGAGTTTGGCTACTCAGTAAGTGATCATCATAATCCTAAAAATAATCATGGTTGAAAGATATCAATATTTTCAAAAAGAAGATCTATTAACAGAAATGCATTAACATTTTTACTTTAAAAAATGCATAATTAAGTATAATTTGAATAATTCAAATACATATAACATTTTAACGGCAGTACATAATTCAAAGGATTTTACAAATTACCCTATTGACGTCCCAAGTAGGTCACCTATATACCCTATCATTGTCCTGATGGGTCCACATAATCCCAATCGGCATCCCAGATAGGTCCACTTAATTCCTGCAAGTCCACTTATACCTCACCGGTGTACCGGATGAGTCCACTTAATTCCTACCGGCGTACCGGATAGGTCCACATATACCTTACCGGCGAACCAGATGAGTCCACTTGCATACTTAAAGTATTCCTTAATCTCTTTAAACATTCGAAAGCAGCAATATCATGTACTCAACATATCACTTAAATTATTAATATGAATTTCACTGAAACCATTAATATCAGTCACTTTGAATAACATTTCAAAAATAACCAGTCAAATATTTTAGGCTGAAATTTAGAAAGATAGCAGTCAGAGAGACATTTTAGCATAATTGCCAATCTAATATGCATAGAAACATTCTTATAGAAATTCAAGAATACGGAATTATCACAATTTATGGGATGTTAATTCGTAAATAAACGTTTCACAGACAATGCTATAATCAATTGCAAAAATATCAGTTTTCAAATAATAAGACAGTCATTTGCACATGAAATTTATAATGTCTATATATTCAAAAAAAGTAGAGAGAAATCTCACAATTTTACTAAAAGCAGAAATATCACATTTAGTTTTAATAATTTTACAATATGTAAAATTTTCTAACAATAGACAAGAAAAATAAATAAATTTATTTTTCTAAGAATTTACAGCATTTAAGATTTCTAACAAAGATAAAATATCACAATTTTATTAAAAAGATTATTTTTCAAAATAATAAGGTCGCTTGCGTATAAAATTTATCCTGCCAAAAATTCATGATAATAAACAGTAGTAATTATTTCATTTCATTTTTAAAAAGAACGGATTATTTTTCAAGATAATGAAATCACTTACCAAAAATATTCGAGAAGGAGCTTCCGATAAAAATTCGGCTAAAGGGAGGAGCTCACGGTGTTTCGACTAGAGAGAGAAATATCTCAAAAATTTTCTAAGGTGGCAGTCCTCGCCTCTCCTTTTTAAATTCTTGAGATACCTTATTATATTATTTTATTAAGTTACACCTCATACATGAGGTGTAACAATTATATTACACATCAAATGTTTAAAGCCCACGTCCACTAAAGGACGTGGTAAAGGAATGGAAAAGTTAACAAAAGTGGTGATGGTCCCTAAGGACCATAATACTTATATGGACCATCACTTATTAAAAGTTCCTTTTCGTCTTTTTTTTTTTTAATTTATTTATGAAAGTTTAGGATTGTTACAGGGTCTGTGTCCCATGAGACCCGAATTATGTGAGGTGACTGGGGTGAGCTTTTGCATGCCCCAATTTATCACAATAAGGGGTTCAACCATTTTCCATGACATGTGTAAGCATGTGGGGAATGGCTTTGGAGGCATTCGAGAAAGATGGTCTGGCGAGGGAATCGCCAGCATGATGTATTTGGGGGCAACATACTAATATGAGCAGTGTCAGTGTAGAGAGAGGGTGGGGTAACTTTGCAGCTACCCACTGGGATGGTGGTCTTAGATAAACGAACCATGGGAAGAGGAGTGGTGTTAGAACCCCACTCTTAAGCATAGGACTGGTAGAGTGTGTACCAGTAGTAGAGTGAACATGAATAGAGGTGGTCCTAAGACCACTCATGCAGTTGACATCAATGGACTTGCCTTTGATGTCGGTAGAGAGGGAACAAAGGTCCGTTCCCGAGTTTCCCTTGACATGGACAAGGGTAATAGGGTCAAAGGGACCATTCAAGAGATATATAAGAGCAATGGATTGGAAAATCTTTGCCGGTCAATAAAGCCTGACAAAACAGTAGAAATTTTGATAGTCTCAGAATGGCCCCAGAACTGATTAAGATATTCATAAGGACTCCAAAGGCTACCTGCCAAGTTTTGTCGCAATCTGATATGTCTAAGGCAGTGAACACAAAGAAACAGTTTCAAAAAAATTGGCCCCTAGTGCCCTAAAATAGACCCTATAACTAGAACTATATTTTGGTGCATCAAACAGTTGTGGGACCATTGTCATTGGATCCACGGTTGAAAACCCCTATGGATCAAGTTTTGGCTAAATCGGGCACTCCAAGATAAGTTATGGGTAAAATACCGAGAAGGGGGTAGGCCGCACACTATTCCCGTGTGACCACTCTGCACCAAAATACCATTAAAGGTGGTTGTTTTTACAGTCATGGGCAGTGATTTTTGGGGCATATTTATCACTCGTTTCATGTCGGATCACGCTCAAATTCTGTGAGCGTGTTCATCTCATCAAGATGAACATTTCGATATATGGTACGTCCCGTGACGATGCCTGAGTAGGGAGAAAACTAGAGAGAAGTTGCTGATCCATGAAGAAAATTGCAGAAAAATCAGCAGCAACACACCTCACTCGAGTGAACAAATCACGGTGCTCGTGTGCCCGATTGACACGAAACCAATTACATCATGTGCGTAAGGTCCAGGGCTACCATTGGTCAAAACCCTGTACATGATGAACAGTTGGATTTCGCACATAGAGGCATCGGAGCTGCTATAAATTCCAGTTGCCGAATTTCAAGATTCTGGAAAAAAACTCAAGACGATGAAATCTTCGTCAAGACACGAAATCAAACTGCGTTTATTGCAACATGATCGTGACGGCATGCTCAGTGTGATTCAGTGAAGAAACCGAAGAAAAAAAAAAAATCAAGAGACGAGATGTCACGCCCCAAGAATTTACAATACTGATATTCTTGAGATGTGACAGTCAAAACATATATACATCTCATTGATAGGACAAATTTACAGTGGCGAATTCTTATAAAGTAACAAAAGAAAGTTTAAGCACAACTACAGTATCTTCCAAAGTTGACCCTGACGAGCACTCAAAATGAAACTACAGTTATCTTGAAAAAATGTTTACCATAATTTGATGAGTTCGGCTACTCAGTAAGTGATCATCATAATCCTAAAAATAATCATGATTGAAAGATATCAATACTTTAAAAAAAGAGATCTATTAACAGAAATGCATTTACAGTTTCACTTTAAAAAAAAATGCATAATTAAGTATAATTCGAATAATTGAAATGCGTATAACATTTTAACGGCAATGCATAATTCAAAGCGTTTCACAAATTACTTTGCTGACATCCCAAGTAGGTCACCTATATACCCCATCAGCGTCCTGATGGGTCTATTTAATCCCTATCGGCGTCCCAGATAGGTCCACTTAATCCTTGCAGGTCCACTTATACATCACCGACGTACTGGATGAGTCCACTTAATCCCTACCGGTGTCCCAGATAGGTCCACCTATACCTTACCGGCGAACCAGATGAGTCCACTTGCATACTTAAAGTATTTCTAAATCTCTTTAAACATTCAAAAGCAGCAATATCATGTACTCAACATATCACTGAAATTATTAATATGAATTTTTACTGAAACCATTAATAACAATCACTTTCAATAACATTTCTAAAGTAACCAGTCAAATATTTTAGGCTCAAATGAAGAAAGGTAGCAGTTCGTGCAGACATTCTAGCGTAATTGCCAATCTAATATGGATAGAAAAACTCTTATAGAAATTCACGATTACAGAATTATCACAATTCGCAAATGAACATTTCACAGACAATGCTATAATCAAATGCAAAAATATTAGTTTTCAAATAATAAGGCAGTCATTTGCACATGAAATTTACAATGTCCAAATATTCAAAAACAGTATAAAGAAATCTCACAATTTTACTAAAAGCAGAAATATCACATTTATTTTTAATAATTTTACAGTATCTAAAATTTTCTAAAAATGGACAAGAAAAATAAATAAATTTATTTCTAAGAATTTACAGTATTTAAAATATTTTACAATATTTAAAATGTCACCATTTTTACTAAAAAGATTATTCTTCGAAATAATGAGGTTACTTGCGCATAAAATTTATCGCGCCTAAAATTCATGATAATAAGTAGAAGTAATTATTTCATTTTATTTTTAAAAAGAATGGATTATTTTTTGAGACAATGAGGCCACTTATCTAAAATATTTGAGAAGGAGCTTTCGATAAAAATTCGGCTAGAGAGAGAAAGAGCTCACTGCGTTTCGACTAGAGAGAGAGAGATCTCAATATTTTCTAGGGTGGGAGTCCTCACCTCTCCTATTTAAATTCTTAAAACACCTTATTATATTACTTTATTAAGTTGCATCATACATGAGGTGTAACAATTATTTTACTCCTGAAATGTTAAAACCCCACGTCAACTAAAGGACGTGGTAAAGGTAAGGAAAAACTTAAACCAAAAGCTTTTGAAAATAGTGATGGTCCCTAAGGACCATCATGCTCATGCAGACCATCTCTTATTAAAAGTTTCTTTTGTTTTATTTTATTTTATTTTTTTTGAAATTTTAGGATTATTACATTCTTCCCCCCTTAAAGAAATTTAGTCCTCTAAATTTGTGTACCTGATTACTGAAAAAGATAGGGATATTTTTCTCTGATATCATCTTCTCGTTCCCAAGTCGACTCTTTTCTTGAATGGTACTGCCATAATATACGGACCAAAGGAATCTCCTTGTTGCGCAACACTTGCACCCTTCTATCCAGTATCAAAATTTACCGCTCAATGAAGGATAGGTCCTTCCTGATCGGTAAAGGTTCATATTTCAAGCTATGGGATGGGTCGGGCTGATATTTTCGCAGTGATGATACAAGGAAGACATTATGGATGTTTGCCAATTCAGGTGGTAAGGCAAGTCTATAAGCGACACCTCCGATTCTTTCCAGGATTTCAAATGGTCCGATGTAACATGGGATCACCTTTCCTTTCTTGTCGAATCTCATAATGCCGTTTATTGGTGAGATTTTTAGGAAAACTCGATCACCTTCCTCAAATTCAAGATCTCTCCTTTGGTTATCGGCATAACTCTTTTGCCAACTCTGAGCTGTCCTGAGCCTTTCTCGAATTAATACTATCTTATCTGTGGTTACCTGGACAATTTCTGGCCCCAAAAGCTTTCTTTCACCAATATCGTCCCAACAGATGGGTGACCAGCATTTCCTTCCGTACAAGGTTTCATATGGTGTCATCTGAATACTAGCTTGGAAGCTATTGTTATAAGCAAACTCAGTCAGGGATAAATGGTCATCCCAGCTTCTTGTAAAGTCAATGACACAGACCCTCAACATATCTTCCAAGGTTTGAATGGTCCTCTTCGATTGTCCATCAGTTTGGGGGTGAAATGCAGTGCTAAAGGTGAGTCTCGTCCCCATGGCTGACTGTAGCCTAGCCCAAAATTTAAAAGTAAATCGAGTATCCCTATCCGATACAATACTGATCGGTACTCCATGCAATCGCACTATTTCCTTAAAGTACACTTGGGTCAGTCGATCCAAAGTGTACGTCGTGCGAATCGACAGAAAGTGGGCAGCGTTGTTTAGCAGGTCCACAATGACCCAAATGCTATCATGTCTTGAATTTGTTCAAGGCAAGCTGGAGACAAAATCTATAGAGATGTGCTCCCACTTCCACTCTGGCATGGGTAAAGGCTGCAACAACCCTGCGGGCCTTTGATGCTCAGCTTTTACTTGCTGGCATGTTAGGCACTTAGACATAAATAGTGCTACCTCTTTTTTCATATTATTCCACTAAAAGGTTTTTTTCAGGTCCTGATACATTTTAATACTTCCGGGATGTATCGTATAACGAGAGTGATGTGCTTCTTCCAATATAGCTTTCTTCACACTCTCATCATTCGAGACACAAATCCGACGTTTGAATCTTTACAAATCCTCACTACATATAGAGAATTCGTCTCTTTTTCTCAGCTTCACCTCTTCTACAATTGTTATAAGCTGAGGGTCTTTCTTTTGTGTCTATCGAATCTGTTGGATTAATTGGGGTTCTGCCTTAATGTTGACAATCATACTTACCACACCATTAATGGACGGAGCCGGATGTCAATCCACTATTTCAGCATAAGTTATCAATTTTAATACTGATATTCTGCTTCTAATAGCTGGCCTGAGACCCCTCTCAAATTTTTCACCTTTCTTGCCTCATATTTAATCATATGTGGTGCAAACCTGGCCAATTTAGTAAACTTGGCCTCGTACTGTGCTACTGTTCGGTTTCCTTGGATTAATTCTTGAAATTTCATTTCTTTTTGGTCTCGAATAAAATCTGAGAAATACTTTTCATTAAATGCCTCTGGAAATACTTCCCAAGTCAAGGGTTTATTTTCTTTGACCAATACTCCTTTTGCCATTCGCCATTAATGTTGAGCTTCACCTTCTGACATAAAACCTGCCAAGGCCACCTTTCTATCATCAGGACATTCCATTACCTCGAATATTTTCTCCAATTGCATAATCCATCCCTCGGCTTCCAGTGGGTTTACATCACCCTTAAATGAAGGTGGGTTCAATTTCTTAAATTGTTCAATATTACTCTCACCATTTCCCGTAACTGACTGCCTGGGTGGATTGTTGTTTTCCATCTGATGTTGCATTAGAGCAACCATATTTTTCAAGGCTTTGTGAATTCCTTCCATATTAGCTTCAGCTATTCTGGATCTTGACTTCGTCCAGATCTGTACACGCAATAAATATGATTTTAAGTACATTCGTTTTAAATTTCCTAAGAATCTTAAACCTATTGCTCTGATACCATAATTGTCACATCTCAGGAATATCAGTATTGTAAATTCTTGGGGCGTGACAATTATAATTAATTGTCACACCCCTAGAATTTACAATACTGATATTCCTGAGATGTGAGCGTCAAAACATATATACATCTCATTGATAGGACAAATTTACAAAGGCAAATTCTTACAAAGTAACCAAAGAAAGTTTAAGAACAACTACAGTATCTTCTAAAGTTGATTCTGACGAGCACTCAAAATGAAACCACAGTTATCCTGAAAAAATATTTACCATAATTTGATGAGTTTGGCTACTCAGTAAGTGATTATCATAATCCTAAAAATAATCATGATTGAAAGATATCAATATTTTCAAAAAGGAGATCTATTAACAGAAATGCATTAACATCTTCACTTTAAAAAGTGCATAATTAAGTATAATCCGAATAATTGAAATACATATAACATTTTAACGGCAGTGCATAATTCAAAGGATTTCACAAATTACCCTACTGACGTCCCAAGTAGGTCACCTATATACCCCATCAGTGTCCTGGTGGGTCCACTTAATCCCAATCGGCGTCCCAGATAGGTCGACTTAATTCCTGCAAGTCCACTTATACCTCACCGGTGTACCGGATGAGTCCACTTAATTCCTACCGACATACCGGATAGGTCCACATATACCTCACCGGCGAACTGGATGAGTCCACTTGCATACTTAAAGTGTTTCTAAATCTCTTTAAACATTCGAAAGCAGCAATATCAGGTACTCAACATATCACTTAAATTATTAATATGAATTTTACTGAAACCATTAATAACAATCACTTTCAATAACATTTCTATAATAACCAGTCAAATATTTTGGGCTCAAATGAAGAAAGGTAGTAGTTCGTAAAGACATTCTAGCATAATTTCCAATCTAATACTGATAGAAAAACTCTTATAGAAATTCACGAATACATTATTATCACAATTTATGGGATGTCAATTCGCAAATGAACATTTCACAAACAATGTTATAATCAAGTGCAGAAATATCAGTTTTCAAATAATAAGGCAGTCATTTGCACATGAAATTTATAATGTCTAAATATTCAAAAACAGTAGAAAGAAATCTCACAATTTAACTAAAAGCAGAAATATCACATTTATTTTTAATAATTTTACAGTATCTAAAATTTTCTAACAATGGACAAGAAAAATAAATAAATTTATTTCTAAGAATTTACAGCATTTAAAATATTTTACAATAGATAAAATGTCACTATTTTTACTAAAAATATTATTCTTCGAAATAATGAGGTCTCTTGCGCATAAAGTTTATCGTGCCTAAAATTCATGATAATAAGCAGATGTAATTATTTCATTTTATTTTTAAAAAGAATGGATTATTTTTCGAGACAATGAGGCCACTTACCTAAAATATTTGAGAGGGTGCTTTCGATAAAAATTTGGCTAGAGATAGAAAGAGCTCACTACATTTCGACTAGAGAGAGAGATCTCAAAATTTTCTAAGGTCGGAGTCCTCACCTCTCCTATTTAAATTCTTAAAACACCTTATTATATTATTTTATTAAGTTACACCTCATTTATGAGGTGTAACAATTATATTTCTCCTGAAATGTTAAAACTCCACGTCAACTAAAGGACGAGGTAAAGGTAAGGAAAAGCTTAAACCAAAAGCTTTTGAAAATAGTGATGGTCCCTAAGGACCATCATGCTCATGTGGACCATCTCTTATTAAAAGTTTCTTTTCTCTCCTTTTTTTTTTTTTTTTTTTTTTGAAATTTTTGGATTATTACACGAGCACACTATCGATCCAAAGTTTTCAAGACTTAAGCAAATTTCAAGTCTCATGATCATGGCTTAAAAACTTGATTCATGGCTTGACGTTGGTATCAAATCGTTCGCCATGCCGAGCCCTACAAGAAAACAATCATCTTTTGATCAAACGGGCATCAAAGCAACCCCGGACAGTCATAGAAGATCACACAAGTTCTTGGGTATCAGCATAGACCGCAATGGATTTCCACACAGTTAAGCAGGGGCAAAATAGTCATTTTACACCCAATTTTAGAATTTCTTTTAATTCAATTAAGTTGTAATTATCTTCAATTTTAGGTAGTTTTTGGGCATTCACCCATGTTTGGGCCCAATTCTATACAAACATGTAAAGCCTAATTGTAAAAGACATTGGGTTCATTCGTCAATCATTCAATAAAGACTTCAATTCTTGCTTAAGCTCGTGGGTGCGTCTTGGAGAGAGAGAGAGGAGAGCGAAGAAAAGGGCCTGTACCCCTCGATAAGGTAACTTTCTTTCTCCTCTTCTTGTTTGTCCACTTTTCTCATCTCTCTCTCTCTCCTCTTTTCTCATCTCTATCTCTCTTTCTCTCTCCTCTTTTCTCATCGCTATCTCTCTCTCCTCTTTTCTTATCTTTATCTCTCTTTCTCCCTCCTCTTTTCTCATTGCTCTCTCTTTCTCCCTCCTCTTTTCTCATCTTTATCTCTCTTTCTCCCTTCTCTTTTCTCTCTCATCTCTATTTATTTCTCTCTCTTCCTCCTCTAGTTTATCATTTTCCTCTTTCCCTGCACTTCTCTCTTTTCTCCATTCACCCATGGCAGACCTATCGTCTGACGTGTAGCCTTCCTGCTCATGAGACATGAACAGTAAGTCGGGCCTTAGCCCGAGTGGTGGGCCGGGCCTCTATCAAAATTCTCTCTTCTCTCTTCTGTCACAGACGGCACAAGCCTATCGCCACCGGTATTTTCTCACTCTTTCTTCGCTCCTAACATAGCCGGCACAAGTCTAGTGCCGCCTGTGTCTTCCTTCCTTATTCTTCTATCACATACTGTGTAAGTTTATTACCACCTGGGTTCTTTCTCTGTTCTCTTTCTTTTCCCATAGATGGCATAAGCCTATTGTAGCTTATATTCCTTCTCTCTCTCTCTTCTGTCATAGATGGCGGAAGCACATTGCTGTCTATGTTCTTTCTTTCTCTTCTCTCCTAATGTCACGATCGGCGGAGGACCAACGTCGCCTGAATTTCATCTACTTGTTTCTCATGTCACAACCGACGGAAGCCATTACCGTCTGAGTGTTCTCTCTCCCCATCTCATTGTCGTTTGTGTCCCCCTTCTCCCTTCCTTCCCTTCTCTCTCTTCTTCTCTCATTGTTTTCTCTCTTACTCTCTTATTCTTCTCTTTTCTCTTCTTTTCTTCTTCTTCTTCTCTTCTCTCTATCTTTTAGCTCTATTTTCTTTCTTCTACTCTTTCGTTTGACCAAGAGAGGTCGAGACTAGCCTTCTATGGCAGTCATGTCATTTAGCCATAATGTCGTTGTGCCGGTCAGAGTTACTGTGCCGGCTTTATTGTCAAGAAACACTAGCCATTGTGTCTGGCTAGTGAGTATTGGTACTGTCGTCTAGTAGTAATTTTTGTTGAGCCGGTCTGAGTTACCAAGCCCATTTTACTGCCATGTTGGGTCAATTACCTACTAGTTTAGCCACTATGTCGATCTTACCGTCTGATCAAATTCTTCTAACCCCAATCTTTCTTCTCTCATTCTTGTCTTCCTCTTTTTGAATGTGCACACCCGTATACGATCCCCAAAGGGAAGGTGGGGTCCCTTGACCCACTTGTCTTGTAACATTTGCTATATATGCGTGATTGCAGAAACAGGAGAATACAAGTCAAGGGAGGTGATTTCGAACCATTTTTATGACTGGGGGGATTTCTTTGTAATCTAAGAGGGAGCCCACACGATCCAACCCGAGTAAGTCTAGAACCAAGCTTAAATTCCTCTCTCATCGGTTGGTCTACCTGCCTTTGCTCTTGAGCAAGGTTCTCGAGAGAGTGATCTGAAGTCCCGGGTTCTTCTAAAACCTGAGACACATGCTGGCACATCGAGGCGTAGACCCTAGGGCCTCCACCTCTCGCACACACCATAAGGCTCGTGGGTTATCCACTCAAGCCACGCCTCGACGCAGCCCTTATGTTACCTCGAGATAGCATCCAGGATTAGACCTCCCAAGGCCAGGTCCTGCACATGTTGATCATATGCATCCCACTGCTTGGGGCAACGACATTGTTGCCCCAACCCTAGTACATGGAAGATGACCTCGTCGTCCTCCTACTCAGCACACACTAGCACACCCCGTGAGGGGCAGGCTCCCACCTGTTCTCTTACAGATACCTGCATGCAGTTCTCGGCCTCCTAAGGCCAGACCACTTGCTGGAGCCCCGACTGACCCCCAAGTCACCCGTGACCCTTCTTCAAGGGGCGCACACATGTCTCCACTACAGACAGCCCCTCGCCCTCTACTCAGGTATCCTCATGAGTCAAGCCTGCTCTTGCCTGCTCCTCTTTCTTCGAGCAAGCACCTCTAACCTTGGTACTCGAAGACCTTCCTCAAAAGTAACATTTTGAACCAGCCCCGTCATCTTGATTGTGTCTCTGGAGCTCATAAGAGAGCTCGGGGCAACGATTTGATGAGAGATCAAGTCCTTCATTGTCACACCCCAAGAATTTACAATACTGTTATTCCTGAGATGTGACAGGCAAAACATATATACATCCATTGATAGGACAAATTTACAGTGGCGAGGTCTTACAAAGTAAATAAAGAAAGCTAGTACAACAACAGTATCTTCCAAGGTTGATCTTGACTAGCACTCAAAATGAATCCGCAGTTATCCTGAAAAAAATGTTTACCATAATTTGATGAGTTTGGCTACTCAGTAAGTGATCATCATAATCCTAAAAATAATCATGATTGAAAGATATCAATATTTTCCAAAATGAGATCTATTAACATAAATGCATCAAAAGTTTAACTTTCAATAAATGCATAATTAAGTATAATCCGAATAATTGAAATGCTTATAACACTTTTAACGGCAGTACATAATTCAAAGGATTTCACAAAATACCCTACTGGCGTCCCAAGTAGGTCACCTATATACCCCATCAGCATCCTGATGGGTCACTTAATCCCTATCGGCGTCCCAAATAGGTCCACTTAATCCCTGCAGGTCCACTTATACCTCACCGGCGTACCGGATGAGTCCACTTAATCCCTACCGGCATCCCAGATAGCTCCACTTATACCTCACCGGCGAACCGGATGAGTCCACTTGCATACTTAAATTATTTCTAAATCTCTTTAAACATTCGAAAGCAGCAATATCATGTACTCAACATATCACTGAAATCATTAATATGAATTTCACTTAAACCATTAATAACAGTCACTCTATATAACATTTCAAAAATAACCAATCAAATGTTTTGGGCTCAAATTTAGAAAGGTAGCAGTTTGTAAAGGCATTCTAGCATAATTGCCAATTTAATATGTATAGAAAAACTCTTATAAAAATTCAAGAACACGAAATTATCACAATTTATGGAATATCAATTCACAAATAAACATTTCACAACAATACTATAATCAATTGCAAAAATGTCAATTTTTAAATAATAAGGCAGTCATTTGCACATGAATTTTACAATGTCTAAATATTCAAAACAGTAAAAAGAAATATCACAATTTTACTAAAAGCATAAATATCACATTTATTTCTAACAATAGACCAGAAAAATAAATAAATTTATTTTTCTAATTTACAGCATTCAAAATTTCTAACATAGATAAAATATCACAATTTTTATTAAAAAGATTATTTTTCAAGATAATGAGGTCACGTGCGTATAAAATTTATCGCGCCTAAAATTCATGATAATAAGCAGAAATAATTATTTCATTTTATTTTTAAAAAGGATGGATTATTTTCCGAGACAATGAGGTCACTTACACACAAAACTGATAAAATAAAGTTCCTAGACGGAAATATCACTATTTATTAAAAATAGACTATTTTTCAGAAAGACGATGTCACTTACCCACAATTATTTGAGAGGGAGCTTCCGATAAAAAATTCGGTTCGAGAGAGAAGTTCACGGTGTTTCGACCAGAGAGAAGAGAGATCTTAAAATTTTCTAGAGTGGGAGTGCTCACCTCCTCTATTTAAATTCTTATAACGTATTATTATAATATTTTATTACGCTCTACCTCATACCTGAGGTGTCGCGTTAAGCGTCTGCTTTTAACATACGAAAACCACGTCCGCTAAAGGACGTTGCCAGCTGCAAGCAGCAAGCAAGCAAGCAAAAGCAGGCAAGCAAAAGTTAAACCAAGTAAAACTTTTTGAAAATAGTGATGGTCCCCAAGGACCATCATACTCAAACAAACCATCACCTATTTAAAAGCATCTTTTCTCTTCTTTTTTTTTTTTTTTAAAAAATTTTAGGATTGTTACATTCTTCCCCCCTTAAAGAAATTTAGTCCTCTAAATTTGTGTACCTGATTACTGAAAAAGATAGGGGTATTTTTCTCTGATTTCGTCTTCTCGTTCCCAAGTCGACTCTTCTCTTGAATGGTACTGCCATAATACACGGACTAAAGGAATCTCCTTGTTACGCAATACTTGCACCCTTCTATCCAGTATCAAAATTGGCTGCTCAATGAAGGATAGGTCCTTCCTGATCGGTAAAGGTTCATATTTTAAGATATGGGACGGGTCGGGCTGATATTTTCGTAGTGAAGATACATGAAAGACATTATGGACATTTGCCAATTCGGGTGGTAAGGCAAGTCAATAAGCGACACCTCCGATTCTTTCCAGGATTTCAAATGGTCCGATGTAACGTGGGCTCAATTTTCCTTTCTTGTCGAATCTCATAATGCCCTTTATTGGTGAGATTTTTAGGAAAACTCGATCACTTTCCTCAAATTCAAGATCTCTCATTCGATTATCGGCATAACTCTTTTGCCGACACTGAGCTGTCCTGAGCCTTTCACGAATTAATGCTATTTTATCTATGGTTATCTGGACAATTTCTGACCCCAAAAGCTTTCTTTCACCAACCTCGTCCCAACATATGGGTGACCTGCATTTCCTCCCATACAGGGCTTCATATGGTGCCATCTGAATACTGGCTTGGAAGCTATTATTATAAGCAAACTCAATCAGGGGTAAATGGTCATCCCAGCTTCCTGTAAGGTCAATAACACAGGCCCTCAGCATATCTTCCAAGGTTTGGATGGTCCTCTCCGATTGTCCATCAGTTTGGGGGTGAAAGGCAGTACTAAAGGTGAGTCTCGTCCCCATGGTTGACTGTAGTCTAGTCCAAAATTTGGAAGTAAACCGAGTATCCCTGTCCGATACAATACTGACAGGAACTCCATGCAACTGCACTATTTCCTTAATGTACAACTGAGCCAGTCGATCCAAAGTGTACGTCGTGCGAATCGGTAGAAAGTGGGCAGCTTTGGTTAATCGGTCCACAATGACCCAAATGCTATCATATCCTGAATTTGTTCTAGGCAAGCCAGAGACAAAATCCATAGAGATGTGCTCCCACTTCCATTCTGGCACCTGTAAAGGCTGCAACAACCCAGCGGGCCTTTGATGTTCAGCTTTTACTTGCTGGCATGTTAGGCATTTAGACACAAATAGTGCTACCTCTTTTTTCATATTATTCCACCAAAAGGTTTTCTTCAGGTCCTGAAACATTTTAATACTTCCGGGATGTATTGTATAACGAGAATGATGTGCTTCTTCTAAGATAGCTTTCTTTACACTCTCATCATTCGGGACACAAACCCGACCTTTGAATCTTAGCAAATCCTCACTACATATAGAGAATTCATCTCTCTTTTCTTGCTTCACCTCTTCTATAATTGTTATAAGCTGAGGGTCTTTCTTTTGTGTCAATCGATTCTGTTGGATTAATTGAGGTTCCGCCTTAATATTGGCAATCATACTTACCACATCATTAATGAACGGAGTTGGATGCCAATCCACTATTTCCTCTAACAATCGCATTTCTTGGATCATTAGATGAGCTAAGACTCCCGTAGATTTTCTACTTAGAGCGTCGGCCATAACGTTAGCTTTTCCTGAATGATAATGGATTGTACAATCATAATCTTTTAAGAAATCCATCCATCTTATCTGTCGCATATTTAAATCCTTCTGAGAGAAAAGGTATTTCAAACTCTTATGATCCGTGTATATTACGAATTGCTCACCATATAGATAATGCCTCCATATTTTCAAAGCGAATACTATTGCGGCTAGCTCCAAATCATGAATTGGATATTTTTTCTCATATTCTTTCAACTGTCTGGATGCATATGCCACTACTTTGCCATATTGCATTAATACACAGCCCAAACCTTTATGTGAAGCATCACTTTAAATCACAAATCCCCTACTCCCCTCAGGAATAGTTAAAATAGGTGCTGAAGTTAACCGAACTTTTAGTTCTTGAAAACTCTCCTCACATTCACTTGTCCACTCAAATTTGACATTTTTCTGTGTCAATAGAGTCAATGGGATTGCGATTCGAGAAAATCCTTCTACAAATTTTCTGTAATATCCTGCTAATCCCAAAAAGCTTCGAACTTCAGTCACATTACTTGGTTGTTTCCAATTAACAACGGCTTCAACCTTTGAAGGATCAACTGATAGACCTTCTTTTGATAAGACATGTCCTAAAAATGTCACTTGTTCAAGCCAAAATTCACATTTACTAAGTTTGGCATACAATTTCTTCTCTCTTAATATTTGCAATACCATTCTTACATGTTGCTCATGTTCCTTCTGATTCTTGGAATAAATTAAATTATCATCGATGAATACCACAATAAATTTATCCAAAAAGGGCTTAAAGATCCGATTCATCAAATCCATAAATGCAGCTGGTGCATTGATTAATCTAAAAGGCATGACTAAAAATTCATAATGGCCATACCTTGTTCTGAAAGCTGTCTTGAGTACATCTTCACTTTTAATCTTAAGCTGATGGTATCCAGATCTAAGATCAATTTTTTAAAACACTTGTGATCCTTGTAATTGATCAAATAAATCATCAATTCTAGGTAATGGATACTTATTTTTCACTCACTTGGTTCAACTGTCTATAATCAATACACAATCTCATAGTCCCATCTCTCTTTTTGACAAACAGTACTGGAGCACCCTAAGGTGACACACTTGGCCTGATAAAACCTTTGTCTAATAATTCTTCCAATTGTTGTTTCAGTTCTTTAAGTTCTGCAGGAGCCATTCTGTTAGGTGCCTTAGAAATTGGTGCTACCCCTGGCACTAATTCAATGGAGAATTCAATTTCCCAGTCCGACGGTAATCTTGGCAATTCTTCAGGAAAAACGTCGAGAAATTCTCGGATAACCGGAGTGGTATCCAAATTTATTTCTTCCTTTCTATCTTCTTTGATATAGGCAAGAAAGCCTTGACATCCTTTTCGAAGGAGGCGATTAGCTCGAATATAAGAGATTAAATATGATGGGGAGTATTTTTTGACACCATTGAAGTAAAATACTGGTTGATTCGGAATACTAAAGGTAACAATTTTCTTATAACAATCAATACTTGCATGGTATGCAGAAAGCCAATCCATGCCTAAGATTACATCAAAATCTTGAATTTTCAGGAGTATTAAATCAACCAACAGTTCCTTTTCTTCTATCTTTATTACACATGATTTGTACATTATATTGGTGTTAATTGAATCTCCCATCGGTGTGGCTACCTCTAGAATGTATTCTAATTGTTCTGGTTCTACCTTTAAGTGGCATGCAAAGTGTTGTGACACAAATGAATGAGTAGATCCAGGATCAATCAAAACATGAGCTACTTTTTGGAAGATAGTAAGAGTACCTTGGATCACTGATTTTGAGGCCTGAGCGTCTTGCTCGGTAATCGCAAATACTCTTCCCTTCATCTGAGGCTTTGGAGCTATCTCTCCCTGTTTTGGAAGCTGTTGTGTCTGTAAGCTAGGACATTGTTTAATCTGGTGTCCCAATTTTCCACATTTAAAACAGGCTCCGGTATTCCAATAACAAGGGCTTGATCCATGATTTTTCCCACATTTTCTACATGGTTCTATTGGGTTTTGAAATGGCGAGGGCCTTGGCTTCTTGTTTGGCCATTCAAACTATTGTCGATTAGATGATGTAGGTCTAACATGACTGTTCTGATTTTTCGTCTTTTGGTAATCTTCAAAATCTTTTTCGACAATTTGGGCACGATCCACTATTTCAGCATAAGTTCTTAATTTCAAGACTGATATTCTGTTTCTAATAGCTGGCCTGAGACCCCTTTCAAATTTCTTCACCTTTCTTACCTCATTGTTAATCATATGTGGTGCAAACCTGGCCAATTCAGTAAACTTGGCTTCGTACTGTGCTACTGCCTTATTTCATTGGATTAATTCTAGAAATTCCATTTCTTTTTGGTCTCGAATAAAATCTGGGAAATACTTTTCATTAAATGCCTCTAGAAATACTTCCCAAGTCAAGGTTTTATTTTCTTTGACCAATACTCCTTTTGCCATTCGCCACCAGTGTTGTGTCTCACCTTCTAACATAAAAACTGCCAAGGCCACCTTCCTATCATCAGGACATTCCATAACCTCGAATATTTTTTCCAATTGCATAATCCATCCCTCGGCTTCCAGTGGGTTTACAGCACCCTTAAAAGAAGGTGGGTTTAATTTCTTAAATTGTTCGATATTGCTCCCACCATTTCCTGTAACTGACTGCCTGGGTGGATTGTTGTTTTCCATCTGATGTTGCATTAGGGCAACCATATTTTTCTAGGCTTTGTGAATTCCTTCCATATTGGCTTCGGCTATTCTGGATCTTGACTTTATCCCGGTCTGTACACACAATAAATGTGATTTTTAAGTACATTCTTTTTAAATTTCCTAAGGATATTAAACCTATTGCTCTGATACCATAATTGTCACACCCCAAGAATTTACAATACTGTTATTCCTGAGATGTGACAGGCAAAACATATATATATCTATTGATAGGACAAATTTACAGTGGCGAGGTCTTACAAAGTAAATAAAGAAAGCTAGTACAACAACAGTATCTTTCAAGGTTGATCTTGACTAGCACTCAAAATAAATCCGCAGTTATCCTGAAAAAAATGTTTACCATAGTTTGATGAGTTTGGCTACTCAGTAAGTGATCATCATAATCCTAAAAATAATCATGATTGAAAGATATCAATATTTTCCAAAATGAGATCGATTAACATAAATGCATCAACAGTTTCACTTTCAATAAATGCATAATTAAGTATAATCCGAATAATTGAAATGCTTATAACACTTTTAAGGGCAGTACATAATTCAAAGGATTTCACAAAATACCCTACTGGCGTCCCAAGTAGGTCACCTATATACCCCATCAGCGTCCTGATGGGTCCACTTAATCCCTATCGACGTCCCGGATAGGTCCACTTATACCTCACCGGCGTACCGTATGAGTCCACTTAATCCCTACCGGCGTCCTAGATAGGTCCACTTATACCTCACCGGCGAACCGGATGAGTCCACTTGCATACTTAAATTATTTCTAAATCACTTTAAACATTCGAAAGCAGCAATATCATGTACTCAACATATCATTGAAATCATTAATATGAATTTCACTTAAACCATTAATAACAGTCACTCTATATAACATTTCAAAAATAACCAATCAAATGTTTTGGGCTCAAATTTAGAAAGGTAGCAGTTTGTAAAGGCATTCTAGCATAATTGCCAATTTAATATGTATAGAAAAACTCTTATAAAAATTCAAGAATACGGAATTATCACAATTTATGGAATATCAATTCACAAATAAACATTTCACAACAATACTATAATCAATTGCAAAAATGTCAATTTTTAAATAATAAGGCAGTCATTTGCACATGAATTTTACAATGTCTAAATATTCAAAACAGTAAAAAGAAATATCACAATTTTACTAAAAGCATAAATATCACATTTATTTCTAACAATAGAACAGAAAAATAAATAAATTTATTTTTCTAATTTACAGCATTCAAAATTTCTAACATAGATAAAATATCACAATTTTTATTAAAACGATTATTTTTCAAGATAATGAGGTCACGTGCGCATAAAATTTCTCGCGACTAAAATTCATGATAATAAGCGGAAATAATTATTTCATTTTATTTTTAAAAAGAATGGATTATTTTTCGAGACAATGAGGTCACTTACACACAAAACTGATAAAATAAAGATCCTAGACGGAAATATCACTATTTATTAAAAATAGACTATTTTTCAGAAAGACGATGTCACTTACCCACAATTATTTGAGAGGGAGCTTCCGATAAAAAATTCGGTTCGAGAGAGAAGTTCACGGTGTTTCGACCAGAGAGAGAGAAAGATCTTAAAATTTTCTAGAGTGGGAGTGCTCACCTCCCTTATTTAAATTCTTATAACGTATTATTATAATATTTTATTACGCTCTACCTCATACTTGAGGTGTCGCGTTAAGCGTCTGCTTTTAACATACGAAAACCACGTCCGCTAAAGGACGTTGCCAGCTGCAAGCAGCAAGCAAAAGCAAGCAAGCAAAAGCATGCAAGCAAAAGTTAAACCAAGTAAAATTTTTTGAAAATATTGATGGTCCCCAAGGACTATCATACTCAAACAAACCGTCACCTATTTAAAAGCATCTTTTCTCTTCTTTTTTTTATTTTTTTTGAAATTTTAGGATTGTTACATTCATCCTCCTCGACCCAGGCCCAGGATGACTCCAATCCCTGGCCCTCATCCTTTGTCACACCTGATGGAGATAGCTCTCTCTTGTGCAAGAAGGGCTGATCAGCAGCAGTCCCAACCATAGTTTTTGCGTGAGGTCCATCAAAATCTCAAAGCTAAATGTGATAGAGGTCTGCAAATTCTGACCAAGAAAGTGCAGGGCAACCAGCTCTGAGGACCCTCTTTGCTTGAATCCCTTCTACCCTCTTCAGATGACTAAGCCTGAAGAAGAGGTACATGAGCCCTGCACTGTGGTTAGTGGAAACTGACCCAGCCACTCAGTAGCCATGGTCCCAAGACTGTCGAGAACCAGTCCTCACATGATTGACATATAAGAATCGAGTCCATTCAGGGCATGCTGACCCCCTGTTGACGGATCTGTCGCGAGTGACTCGTCAAGTACGCAAGCCCTCAACTTCAACTAAGGCTGACCTCCCTTGAGAAACAGTCAGCATGGTTATAAACGAACCTGACTCCCAGGAAGAGCGCATGAACAAGTTCGAAGATATGGTGCACAATGCTGGAGAAGATTGATCGTATAGATGTTGCACGACAATTATCTAACTATGAGGTCATTTCCCATCACTCATATGGTGCACCTCCAAGGCAGCCCCTTCCCTCTGCCTCACAGGATAATTTTCTCCCTCACCCCATCTCATAGGTAGACATCGATGCTATGGTGACCCATAGCTTAAAGAACAGCCAAATTTCAGGGATATAAGGTGCAACGCCTTATCAAAGGTCGTAACCTTCATACATTGACCAAGTGTCGTATCCCTCAGACTATAAGAAAGGGAAGTTTCTTCTATTCACCGGAACCACGTCACAGAATCATCATATCGCCCACTTCCAAGCAGCGTGTCGAGAAACAATGGCTAATGGGAGACTCCTTCTCCGTCAGCTTGTTGAAATCCTTGACGGCCTAGATTTTCAGTGGTATGCTCGACTTCCCCCAAACTCGATGCATACTTGGGAGGAAATGGAGAAATTCTTCCACCAGCGCTTCTATGAGGTCGAGAGAGAGGTTCAAACCATCGAGCTTCTCACCTTGCCCAACATCCTGATGAGCCTGTGGATCAGTTCATATCAAGATGGAGAAATTTAGCTGCTCACCATCCCAATCCTATGCCTGAGAAAGAAGCAGTGCAAACTCGTGTGAGGAACATGCAGCTTGAGATTACTCTACAAGTCGGGCCTCCAATATGACCTTGATGTCAGAGCTAATCTCTAAATCGGTCCGCATAAAAAGCCTATCACGCCACCATGGTGGGTAACGACAACTGTCTGCAAGCTCGGGAATAACCGGGGCAATGGTAGTTCTCGGACTAACACCCGGGGCAACCAACAAAAAGGAGTGATCAATGCAGTTGGCACGGTCACTGATCCAAAGAAGGCTCTCTCCCAAACTTTGGACTTCTCCAAAGGGGTGAGCACAACAAAGACAACGCCTCAAGCAGGCAAGCAACAACAGTCCTACAACCAAGTACCCTCCCTACGAATCTTAATTGGGATGACTATTGGACAAGGCATAGGAACAAGGTCTACCCCTCCCTGCGCTATTTCGATTATTATTGGAACAAAACATGATCGAGCTTCCAGAGGCCAAGTTCCCTGAGCAAGCTTGACTTAATACTCAGATGAATTATTGTGCTTACCATCGAAGTATCAATCACCCCACAGATGACTGCTTCATGCTAAAATACATTATCGAGGCTCTGATCAAGCTTGCAGAGCTAAAGAAGGCATTCGGGGCAGTAGAAGCCTCCCATGCAGTAACGGTCCAAGACGAAGACGAAGCGCCTGGTCTCCTTCATGCATTTTTCATTATAATTCTTCAAGAATGTCTTATCACATCAAAACCAGCAAGGCAACCCTGACACCTTGCCCAGGGAACTGAGGACCGTTGGTGCCCATACCATCAAATATGGGGGCATTACCTGTGCGAATGTACCAGTTTCCATGATATACTCACAAAGAAAATACAGGAGTGTCAAGAGTCTTACAACGTTCCAGTAAGTGATCCCCAAGTCACTGCTCCACCGGTATGAGAGGACCTCCCGACACAAGACCTTCATAATAATGACTCAGATCTTACTAAACCCTCGATTTCCAAGCCATGGATAGTCCACTACGAGCGAAGTAGACTCAAGTCTTTAGGGCGAGAAGCAGTTCGCCAAGCTAGAGCTAGCCTAACGGGACGAATCAATCACCACCTCAGAAAGTCAGAAGGAGACGGGCACTAAGAGCTGCTGGTCAGAAAAACAAGACAGCTTAACCACCAGTCGAGCAGGAATTTTTCAGGCCTCTTCCCTGACTGCCTTTACTGGACTTTATCCTTGACACAATCCTCCTTCCTTCTCCATCCCATCAAGAGGACATCCCTGATTCATCTTCTCCTCAGATCACGTCCAATGGGGATGACAATGTTAAAAGCACCCCCCAACGATCTAAGCAAGGGAAAGACCTGAAAAATTCCCTGCACACGTCTAACCCTGGTGATGACGTAAAGAGCTACCCAGATCGGTCTGATGAGGGGAATGACCTTAAAAGTCCCCCACCTTTTGACCCTTCTCCCTCTTCTTCTTCTGCTTCTCATCCTTCTTTCCCAATGTCTCCTGCATGAACAACCTTGAAATGTCCAGACTTCGAGGCTCTCAACAGAGAATTTGAAGGAATCAACAAAAGCAGAACGCAACGGAGGCGGTTGAAAATGACCCGAGCCCAGGCAGCTAGATTCTTAATAGTTGCTGATGCCCTGGCAGCTAAAGCCAAAGTAGAGCCATCCTCTTCAAAGAAGCACAAAACGTTAGAGCCAAAGAAACTCCAATGTCCCCCTGAGCCCGACTTTGAGCAAAGACTGAAAGAATCAAGGGGGCAGAGCTTTTATTCTCAAGAGGCTTGTCATATGGTGCAAATCTCAGGAGCATCACCCAGCACGGGGCAAATGAGCTTCAGATCCGGGAAGACGCTGCAACCTCCACCGCAGAAGTCAAGCACCTTGAAGTTTCATAGTTCACCACTTCGCCCTAATCCAAATACCAGTCTCCCTATCCCACAGCTCCCTGGTCTCCTTCCTAATCCGAATACCCCAAACAATCCACCTATTCTCCAATTCCCTGGGATACCTTTGATCCCATATACTCAATCACTTTCTAAGCCTCAACCTAGAACACCCGCTCTTCCAAAACAAATTCTTATCCCGGTTAACCAGCCTACCCAAACTAAGCACGTTGTTCAATCAAGTCAGCCAGCAGGCCAAAACAAACCTTTTCCACCCAAACCTGCTCCTCAACCCAGCATACCACCCAAACCAGTTGCAGGACTAGAGCACAAAACTTTGACCAAGAAAAGGTGAAATATGATGTGATAGCGCATCTGAGGAAGCTTCTAGCCCTTCGCAACATCTACGACAGCTTCATGCTCTCAAAGGATTACCGGATGGCTTTGGTTCAGGCTTTCTCTAACCCAAAGGTGTACGAGACAGAAGTAGAACCCATTGAGGTGGACCCAGCAATTTTAGGAGGATGTATGCCAATCACCTTTTCGGAGGATTGGGAGAAAAGTTTCATAATCTCCCTCTCTTTGTGACTAACGAATTACATGTGTGCCCCATCAACCGAATTATGTTAGATGGAGGGTCGACAGTCAACCTTATCCATCGTTACTCGGTTGGGATTAGGGTCCAAAGATCTTACTCCAACCCACATTACAGTTCAAGGGTTCAACCAGTCAGTAGAGAAGTCAGCTGGCACAGTTTGCCTTCGTCTTAAGATCTCACAGCTGAACGATTAAGCTCAGTTTCATGTAATCGACACTGACACTTTTTACAATATTCTCCTCGGTCGACCATGGCTCCATGACCAAGGAGTGGTTCCATCGACATTGCATCAGTGCTTCAAGTATAGTCGAGACGGGAGACAGCATACGGTCTATGCTGACAAAAGACCGTTTCCTGTAGTCGAAACTCACTACGCAGATGCTAAGTATTACTTCATAGATCTAGTCACCTCAGAACCTGAATGATGGGGATCACAAGTCTACAATGAAGATAGGATCTTCGCCTCATGAAGATGGTGAGGATGTGGGGAGAACATTGATAAACATGTTCAAAGAGGAAGAAAGGCAAGGCAAAATTCTCCCTCTAACCCCTATTCATTCTAGCATCCCCACAATTATCCCTAAAGAAACTCCGCCTTCATTTAGAGAGGAGTCCTCACCCTCTGCCTTCAGTTCTGAGCCACCTTGGCCAGAAGATGAACTAGAGGTCATTCCTGAGATTGAGCAAGTTATGGAAATAGAATTACCGGCTCCAAAGATTACCTATATGCCGGACCATTAAAAAGTCCTGCATATCCTTATTGCACTCTTGAAAGCAGAAGTGGCACGCCAACCGCCACGAAAGATTTTTCAAAATCCGGTTGTTATAAGCATAGATGATGCTCCTCGTCCCACAACAGGGTTAGTACAGACCAGTGACCAGCCACAAGTTCTGAACTTCTTTGGTTTCACAGGAGGAGAACACTTTGAGAAAGGACGGTCTTCTTCCCCTCAAGGACGGTCTTCTTCCCCTTGAGGGCAGGATTCCCTAGAAGAGTTAAGAAGCGAAGTTCGCAGTCTTCAGAGCCAATTGGAGGTTATGCGTCTTGCTTCAAAACATCTCAAGGAATTTGTGCCTGAGACCAATATCTATGATGGGTTTGAAGTGAATGCAACACTGATGGAGGCCAAAGCCCTCATGATTGGACTATCTATAGTGAGTAGGCTCACCAAATGATGAGAATGAATTATGAGCCCTTGGCCAATCAAACGTTAAGAGGAGAAAAAACAATGACTCCCCATTTCGAAGTTATTGAAGCCACTACAGCCCGCCACGGGACTAAACAAGGCCTAAGTATTAGCCCTTTGAGACAATAAATATGTCGAGAGGTGCTCAAGCCCAAAAAGTGCACATGAGGTGCAACAAAGTAAAGAGGAGAGTGAAATCATGCAGCAAAGTCAGCCAAAAGAGAAAAAGAAGCATTTTATTCATGAGTTCAAACTTTTTACAAATGATGGCAAAAGAAAAGACATTTTAAAAAATGATCGATGATCTTATTGATCTCTGCTCTGCATGCTGCACTAGAAGCCTCGGTGTCCTGAATATGTTCCTTCAGTTCGGCCACCGTTTGAATCTCCTCTCCCATCGCCACAGTTTCAGACTCGATGGTGCAACTGAGTTCTGATAAATCCACGACCGGAGAAGTCTCCATAGCCCTTCTCTGAATCATCTCTTTCTTAAGCTCAGCGAATTCCTATCTTAATATTCCCATCTCCTCTCTTATTTCAACCATCCTTTTGAAACAAGCTTGTCCCTCCCTTTTGAGATCCAGCTGACAGCCAGTTATAGTGGCCTTCTTTTCAGTGCAGGAATCTACCTCCTTGCGATGCAAGATCGACTCCTCCAAGGAGGCTAGCCTACTGGTTTCCGCTTCATGATGCAGTCTTCTCTACCACCAGCTCTCCAACTCACTGTGAGTTGTGTCAAAATGGGAAAGGATTTCTGGCGCACTCCCAACAACAATGGTCGCGGCAGAAAATTCCCTAAGTTTGGCTAGAACCTCACTTAGTTCATTGAAAGGCAATTCCCTTAAACCTTGAAGGCCTGCATGAAGCATGCCTGCAATTATACCCGAAACCCTGCTAAAAATTGGCCTAAATGATGCTGTTGGGATTGCTACTGCTGAATAGACTTCGGCTTCAAGGACGAAGGTTGTAGAAGTGATAGCCATCTGAGCCACTGGCTCTTCTGAAATGATGGCACGCTCCAGAGCTTCGTGCACCTCAGACCCAGAGGCAGCCTCCACGTCAACCTATCTGGATTCTTCAATATCAGCCCCGTCTCCTTCACCCTCACCTATAGGGGCCTCCACTTCTATCCTAACGAGCTCCGAAGAAACCTTCTCCCTTTGTTTCTAACCCTCCTGAACTATCATGTCAATAGTGGCAAGTTCATGACCTGCCTCGTCCCTTTGGCTTTCATCAATTACAGATTCAGCCTCAACCATGGCTCCTTCCATCTGGCCTACATCCTCAACAGCTAAAACCTCGGCAACAAAGAGCTCAACCCCATCATCTTCACGATTTGTACACTTGGGGGCAGTAGCCTCTTGACACTTAGGGGCATCATTAACAATAGGCCTTTCCTCTTGAATGATCATCCCTGCCTCAGTCGGGGCACTAAACCCTTGAAGCACAGAGGTCACATCATTATCAAATTCCCTTTCTAAGGCAATCGCTCCAGGGCCTTCAACCTTGCTGGTCTCCATGGGAGTTGGATCTGACTCAGGAATTACCCTTGGACTTAGGGGTGCCTCCCCAAGTTTCGAAGTCATTTCCTGATGAAAAGAAATAACAATGGGCTTATTACACCCTACACTAAGTCACCAACATCCGATAGTGCATGATCTAGCTTCTATCTCGAACTGGGAAAGCCAATTTCGATCAAATTGAGTAAGCACTGTTAAATCTCTACAAAACCTTAACCCTAAAATAATTTAGGCTCAACCCTAATTTCCCAACCCTTAGTATCTTTAGGTCAAGAGAGAGAGAGAGTAGGATGCTTAAGGTTGGGGTGACCCCCTATGGGTATTAAGAGAGAGAGAGAGTTGTGGGAGGGAGAAGGTGTAGAGAATAGGGGAGGGTGCACCCCGATTTATAGTACAAAGTTAGGTTTAGGGTTTCTCACAGTTTGCCTCTTTTTTGAGATTGAATATGGACCCTTGATCAGGATGACTTGTGGGATGAGAGATCCAAGCCATCCATTCCATAGATGGGCCATCAACATTATGGAATGTGCATGAACCATTATCCCCTTTTCTTTAAACTATTTTCCCATCAATATTTTATAGATAAATTAAATCTAACAAAATACTGTTCATTCCATAAAGTAGTATGTTCCATCTCTTATTTTTCATAAGAATATATCAAGTCAAGATATTCCTTCAATAATCAAGATAAGATATGGTCAATATTTTCAAATCAATATTTGACCATATGCTACAAGATAGAGTTACCATATTTAATTAACTTTAACTTGTACACAAAGTAATCAAGATGAGGCATCCAAGGGTGGGGCGTGCCACCCATATGAGGCACGAGGGGCCCACATAGTGGGCCCACATGTATTATGGCCCTCCTGTGTAATTTTTATAAATATTTTAAAATTAAACAAAACAAATTTTAAAACATTTTACCTTTGTAAATTAATAACTTCATTTTTAGAAGTCCAAAAATAATAAATAAAATATCAAATGACTTATAAAAATTCAAATAATAAATCTAAAATAATTTCTATAATAAAATGAACACAATTAAATTAATATGATGGGAAGGGGATCCATATGGTTTAGAAATTCTATTAACAATCACGGGGTACTCCACCTTCAATTGTGGACTATAGACCACGCTTGTTTTATCGAACTGACCCAGTGTTTCCCATGACCCACAGTCCAAGCAGGGGCTCATTAACGGGTCACCAAAGTTTGGTTGATGAGTCAAGGGATCGCAATCCCAATCTGTAGATTACAGGTCTTCCCTTAGAGACGAGTTAAGATCACCACCACCTGATGCGACTACAGCTCTATGTGCATAGGGGTATCTCTCGCACATGCATACGTTTCACCCAAAGGTGGATATTTGGCTTTCCCGAACAATCAATCGATATGCATGTCGTGTGATGGATCATGGATGAGGTTTTGGCCCCCATCTCTGTAGGCCTACCATCACACACAAGGGTCACACAGTCGCTCGACTCACTCATGCAAGTATAAGCTCCGACCTCATCAAGGGATACCCCACTACCACAGTCCGGTATCAACAAACATCATTTGCTTAGTATGGTCCCCGATGGACCACACTGCCACTGAGTTTATGTTCTACTATAATAAATGTTTTTCATTACACACTCATAAGGCCTTTAAATGCCACATAAACCTAACAAAAAAATATTTATGATGGCTCTAAAATCAATTTCCAATACCGACAATAAATTTTGAAACTTAAAAAAGAGTACAAATCATGGGATCTGTGAACACTTCTTGTTGGGTGAAATGGATGGTATAAGATGATTTGTTGCAATATACACTATTTTTAGAACTTGAAATCGTTTTTTTTTTTCACAGTCATAATATTCACGATGAGATGATCTATTTAAAAAAATTAAAACACTCGAATTGCAATTGTTTGTGAGCTATGAGGTAAGGCTTTACTCATTTTGATAGGGCTGCAGCCCTATCAAACCATTTTCCTTGAGGGCGCATTTGGATAAAAAGAAATTAGGAATCTTAGATATTTGAAATCCAAGGAAATCTATGGATTTTCAATATCTAAGGATTTTTGTCATCGATTCTTCAAATCTCCTGTTTGGATAAACTACACAAAATTCATGGATTCCTTGCAATCTCTTTTGTGTCCATTTTTTTATAACAAAACTTGATACAATTTCTCTCTCTAAAATTTTTGTATACTTTCTCTCTCTAAAACTCAAAATTTGGAATAGTCGATCCATAAAATTTTTGAGATTGTTTTTTTCTTTAAAATTTGATATGGTTTGTGTCTTTAAAATTTAATATACTTTCTATCCAAAATTTAAAATTTGAAATTGTCTCTCTAAAAAACTGAGATAATTTCTCTCTCTAAACTTTTTAGGTGCTTTACTCTCTCTACAATTTAATATAATTTCTCTTTCTAAAATTTTAAGATATTCTCTCTCTCTCTCTAAAACTTAAAACTTGAGATAGTTCCCCTCTTCAATAATTTTGAGATAGTTTTTCTGTCTAAAATATGATATAGTTTTTCTTTCAAATTTTAAGATATTTTATCTTTCTAAAATCTTAAATTTGAGATAACTTCTCTCTAAAAAGTTCACGATAGTTTCTTTTTCTAAATTTTTTTTATGTACTTTATTTCTCTAAAATTTGATATAGTACTACCCTTAAATTTTAAGATGCTTTCTCTCTCTAAAACTTCAAGTTTGAGATAGTTTCTCTCTCTAAAATTTTGAAATAGTTTCTCTTTAAAATTTGATATAGTCTCTCTAAACTATGATATACTTTCACTCTCTAAAGTTTAAAATTTGAGATACTTTCGCTCTCTAAAACTTAAATTTTGGAGATAGTTTTTTTTTCTAAAAATTTCATGTACTTTCTCTATTTAAAATTTGATATAATTTATTGCTTGAAAATTTTAATATATTTTTTCTCTCTAAAACATAAATGTTGTGATAGTTTCTCTCTCCAAAAAAATTGAGATCGTTTCTCTATCTAATCTTTTTAGTTAGTTTTTCTCTCTAAAATTTGATATAATTTCTATTTCTAAAATTTTAATGTATTTTATCTTTCTAAAATTTTAATGTATTTTATCTTTCTAAAATTCTAAATTCGAGATAGTTTCTCTCTAAAACTCAAATTCGAGATAGTTTCTCACTAAAAAACGAGATATTACTCTCTCTAAATTTTTTTCGCCATTTCTCTTTCTAAAATTTATAATAGTTTCCCTCTAAAAGTTTAAGAATACTTTATCTCTCTACAATTTTAAAAATACTTTATCTCTCTAAAACTTAAGATTTGATATAGTTTCTATATCTAAATGTTTTTGAGATACTTTCTATTTCTAAAACTTTTTAGTTACTCGCTCTAAAATTTGATATAGTTTCTCTCTCTAAAAATTAAAATATGTAATTTTTTCTCCCTCTAAAAATTTTGAAATAGTTTATCTCTAAAAAATTTAAATAGTTTGTCTCTCTAAAAATTTGCATGTATTTTCTCTCTCTAAAATATGATAGTTTCTCTCTAAAAATTTGCATGTATTTTCTCTCTCTAAAATATGATAGTTTCTCTCTAAAACTTAAAATTTGAAATAGTTTCTCTCTCTAAAATTTTGAAATAGTTTATCTTTTTAAAATTTTTTGGTACTTTCTCTCTTTAAAATTTTAACATACTTTCTCTCTCTAAAAGTTAAAATTTGAGAAAGTTTCTCTCTAAAATTTTGAGATAGTTCATCTCTCTAAAAAAATTTAGTACTTTTCTCTCTCTAAAAGTTAAAATTTGAGATAATTTTTCTCACTAAAAATTTTGAGATAGTTTCTCTCTTTAAAAAATTTAGGTATTTTTTTTCCCTAAAATTTTTATACTTACCAAATGCTCCCTATTTTTCGGGTCAAGGGAGCCAATGAGTGAAATTCATGGGCTTTGAAAATACAAAACAAACAGGTTTTGTTGTGGAAATGAAATCATGGAAAAGTAAGTCTTATTTTCATGATTTTGATTTTCCTGATTTTAAGTATTCTAGTCGTTAAATAATCCAAACGATAGATTTTGACAATATCCAAAATATTAAGAATTCATGTCTTAAAATGCATGTACCCAAACTAGCCCTTAGAAAATCGCTTGCTTCCGGATACCAAAACGTCTGTCTTTCGCAATTGTCCTTACCCTAGAGCTTGTCTCTATGAAGATTAATTACTCCAACTGCCATATATTTGTCGACCATAGCAGCAATCACGAAAAGCACGTTCATTTTTATCCTATCAAAATTTATAATATTATTTGATTAAAATTATTCCAAAGATTAATGTCTTCAATCTAAGGGAGGCAGATTTGATGTGTATGGCTCACCAAATGTTTGTTTCTTTCAAGACAACAGAATTTATCAAGACAAAATAATGTAATTTAAAAACTACAAAAAATATATTAGCACGATACCGTCACATGGCATAGATTGACTCCCCCAAGAAAAGATATTTTTTTAAAAAAAAGCGTATGAAAAAATATATAAATATGATTTTAAAAAAAACTTATTAAGAAAATATATATATACGAAGATAGAGATATGTAACTTAAAAACTACAAAGAATCACATCTACAATAAGAGAATCACATCTAAGAATGGGAATTAGGCGCAATACTATATTACTTTTTCGAGTTTTATGTTTGATTGTGTCCTCAAACATGTGAAATGAAAAAAAGTATATAATGAGATTATTTATATTTTATATAATAAAAATGTTACAATCATAATTAATCATTAGATTGGAAGTCGGGTAGTTGATGATGTGTCATTGTTTGGGGGTTGGAATCGTGGTGGTAGCACCATTTGGGCCCCAGCTAAAGTCTAGACTTCTATTATCACTTAACGCATTAAAAAACCACAAACGATTAAAAAAACGGGTAGGGGCTCGTCATCCCCATTGAATTACCCAAAAGAATAAAGGTTCACAAATAAAAT
This sequence comes from Amborella trichopoda, assembly GCF_054954075.1. Lineage (NCBI taxonomy): Eukaryota > Viridiplantae > Streptophyta > Magnoliopsida > Amborellales > Amborellaceae > Amborella > Amborella trichopoda. Next base: position 13,714,524 of record NC_142345.1, on the reverse strand, counting down.
TTCTTGAATGTTTGTGATGCATTTTAATTTATTGGATTTCACATCGAAGGTTAAAAGTAATTGTAACCTCTTTGTACCAAAAATAAATAGTATCATAATGTACAATCCCAAAATTGCCAATCATTAATGTTTTTGTAGCTGTAATAACTGTAGAGGTTCATTTTTATTTATGAAAATCCTTCAAGATGGAACTTTTAAAATAACAAACTTACGGAAATCAAATTAAATGGCTTTTTCTACTGTCCACTAAAATTTTATCATAAAAAATATACAATGGGAGGGATGTAAAATTAGAAGTACACGAGAGAGAGCAGTCGTCATAAAATATTGATGCGCCTTTCCAATATTGAAGAGTTCGGTTCTTTACTTGATTTTCAGTGAGAGAAATAAACACCCAAATGCTAGGGCGTCAAGCTGAATTTTGGTGGCACCATGCAGGGTAATCCAGGAGTTACAGGGATTGGGGATGTGATTTTAGACTCTAGGGCCATACCCTTTTATCAATAAATCTTTTGCTATTGGTAACAAAAAAAAAAAGGTTACGATTTTGTCAGGGCACTCTTGATATTATTGAGAAACTCTAGAGAAATATACACTCATATAGTCTATTTACAGGAGAATGGGCTCCACGCAGTCGTGTGAGGTGGCGGTTGGTACAAAGTGAAGCATAGAGTTTTATTCTCCAAGTCTCAAATTAAAATTCGAAAAAGAAAAAAAATGAAAAAGAAGAAAGAACTCTTCTTATTTTTACAAACCCCACATGGACCTGTTAGGATGACGATTTATTTTATCTGAAACAGATAAGTATGTCTGAAATTAATATATTATTTCTAATAATATCTAATTAGTTGTTTGGAATGTATGTTGTTTCATGAATAATATTACTAATTATTTAAATTTTTTTGCGATTTCTGATTGAAAAAACAATTGAATTTTAGCAAATTACCTAGAATAAAGTAAAAATAATTTTCCAAAAGCAAGAAGCTTATGTAATGTTGGAACCTTATTGTATAAAATTAAGGTGCACATCAAAAACCCAGTAGAAAAGAGTATTTTCAAGTTGGAAACATTTCAACTGATTATCTCAACCTTGAAATGTACAGATATAAAAAAAGAATCCTAAAATAATGCATTCTGTAATAAGTCATCTAAACTTTATATTCTCATGATTTCAAGTATTTATAAATCTACTTGATCTGCACCATTTTTAAAATGTTAGATTTTTATAATTAGAGTTGTAGAAGGATTTCAAGCCATCATAAGATTTCTAACACAAAACTACATCTTCCGGCAAAATTTATAAGTGTGCATTACTTGTATAGCATAAGGTGGGCACCTTATATAAGCCTCACGCTTCTAAAAAAATATGCTTATATATAATTAGCTATAAATTTAGAGAAATTATCATAAATATACCTTAATTTTTGTCTAATTCGAAAAAAGCCTTCAAGTTTCATAAATCTCGTACGTACCATTTTTTCTCAATTTTGACATTTTTTCTTTTACCAAAATAATTTTCACGATAGTCGTATTACCGTAATGACTACCGTCTTATAATACTTAAAGTACTGTAATATTTAGCTTAGTTATTACGGTACGTAATGTAACGTAATACTTAGCCTTATGAAAGTTGAGGGTTTTTGGTAAAAAAAATACAAAAATTGAGTAAAAAGAATGTGGACGAGATTTATGAAAATCGATAGTTTTTTTCAATTAAGTGAAAATTGAAGTATATTTCTCATAATTTCTTATAAATTTATGTTAGACCACTTTATAACGTTGCCAAAAATATATTATGTTACCAGTTATTAAAACAGCATATCATTAGTGATAACATGGTTTTTTTTCTTCTTCTTTTTCTTTTCTTTTCTTTTCTTTTTTTTTTTTGTTATAGTGATAACAAGTTGACCTAAAAGTCCTTTGGTTGGTCTTCATAAAAAATTACAAGACATAGGTTCCTACCCATTCGTCATTTTCTCCAATTATATTCCGCTATTATAACTTGTTGATTGGTCCACTCGCACCAATGCTTCACATGACTGTCGCTTCCACAAACAGTTGTCAAATCTGAAACATTACAAAACAAACTAAATTAGCATTCTACATGTTTGCACAATTCCCAAACCATGAGTTGATTCAAGGGAAATTGTTTCATGCGGGCTGGACCGTATTTCTACAATATGCAGGGTCCGAAGGTATAAAGCATCCATCTTAAAGATGGATGCAAATAGGTAGTCCATCTAAAAACAATTGTAAGATAGATGCAAATAGGTAGTCATCTAAAAACAATTGCAACTAACTGTCCAAATGTTTTCTTGATATAAATACTATTTTTAATTTTTAAAATTTATTTATTTTTTCATATTCATAATCTCCATGTTAAATATTATATATTTTTTAAAAATTAAAATCAAATTATATTTTAAAAATATATTTATTGCCAAACCCGCATTTCTATAATATGCGGGCCGGCCGCATAGAAACTGTGTCCTTGTTTTAAACCCAATTCAGAGCTTCATAAAGAGCATAAACTAATAGCACAAGATGTATTTGGAATTAGGACAAATACCCAAAACCAAAAAAAGTACAAAAAAAAACCTCTAATAGCCAGCAAACTACTCAAAACGCAGATTCAAATCCAAAACATACAAATTATAAATGACAAATTTCATTCTGATTAACGCCAACTAAAAAGACAACAATCAACCAGGGTATCACTAAAATTGAAGCAAGAGCACATATACTATGATCTCTCGAAAACATAGTTTATTTCTACTCCCTCTATTGGAACTTCTCAATCTGAAAATTTGGGTGCCACTTTAGAATAACTAGATGATTATTCTCACAAAAGAAAATTAAAATTTGAGTTTTTTAATACTTAGATCTCACCATCTAAAAATTGGATAGTCTCTATTCAATCTCGAGGCAATTTTTTTAAGTACATAAAGAGTACAATTAGGAAAAAAAAAAACTATTGATGTTAATTTATTGGTTGAAGAGGTTACATCTCAAAATTTTAAGTGTCCTAAAACTAATTAGGAGGTATTTTATCTGAGAGAAATAAGCATTGTACTCCCGAGGAAGTAGAATATCTTTTAGCCTGAAGCAAATGTGAATCAAACGATAGATCATTCACCAAATTGGGTAAGGGCGCTTTAGTGTAGAACTAATGTGACTAAAGCTAAGTTAACTAGATAGTAGTTGTTCTCTTGCTACTTGTGAATTGAATCCTTTGTGAATTGCAATGTCCTCGTTCGATTTCATGATTTACCTATACTTCCTGTCCTTATACACCATGTTCTAGTCTTGCCATGACCATGAGTTGTGGAGATTTGGTGTTTACTGTTTGATATATTTTAGTTTCAATTGCTTTTTGTTGGTAAATGTCCAAAAAAGGGTTCGACCTTCAAAAGGTAAAAATGTGCTATTTAAAATTTATAACAGACCTTATATCACATGTACCACAGTAATATATCCTATTCAATAATATATTAAGAAGAGGAAAGTTTGTATAAGGTTGCAACTTTATAATATAAAAGTAAGGTGAACATCAAAATCCCATAAAAAAGAGTATTCCAAAGTTGAAAAACCATCCAATTGTTCATCTTGATTTCGATATGTATGGATACACAAAAACGAATTTCTAATCCTAAACATAGTGGACCTTATAACAAGTTATTTAGACCGTTTATTTTTAAGATTTTGAAGTGTTTATAGATCTACTTGATTTGCATCATTCTTAAAATTCTAAATTTCATAATTAGGGTTGAACATAAATTTTCAAGCCATCGTAAAGTTTCCAACACTAGAATTACTATCTTCCAACAAAATTTACATATATACCCAGCACTTTGTTTGGAGGGAAAAAAAAACCAAAATTAACGTACTTGGATCTCTCGCTTTCTTCAAAAAGTGAGCACTATCATGTCAATATACAACGGTCAGATAAATCTGAAAATATGAAACACATTCGACCTTTTCCGGCAATTTTGAGTTTATAGCGTACAAAACAAGTGTTTTCCCCTCCCATGTATGCCCCGTTTGTGGCCCACTTGAAAGACCCTTTCCTCATTGAAAGCCCAATAAAGGGTACAAGCATTTTGAGAGGTCCTACAAGAATTCCTCTAAAGGGCCCTATTATATATACAAAAGCACGTGGACACACACTGTCTCTCACACAACGACTGGATGTAGCCAGGGCTTGACTAATGGGTCCGAGTGTCGAGTACTCTGGCTCGACACCCTAGAGAGCTCTAGTTATCTTGAGTTTGGTGTCCCACTAGGGAGATACTAAAATAAAACTAAAAAAATCATAAAAAAAACAGGTATTTATGGGTGAAATGTTTTTAAATGTTTTCTATCATTTTGATAGAGATTGGAAAGTGCTTTGAACATGATTTTTTTTATTTTTTTTCAGGACATGGTTTCTATGCATGCAGCCTGTATAATATATTTTTTAAATGTAATTTGATCCTAATTTTTAGAAGACATTGGTTAGGTGCCTCGATCTCACCTCCCCGATCTAGATGATCTGGCGGCTTGTATCTCGGGTTTCTAGCGAACCCGAGATTTGAGATCGCTCTTTCAAAACCTTGCTCAAGAGCAAGGACAGGTATACCAACCGATGAAAGAGGAATTTAATGTGGGTTCGAGCCCTCTTAGATCACGAAAAAAGCCCTTCAGCTGCTTTAGCTGGTTCAGAATCGCCTCCCTTGACCTGCAATCTTCTTGTTTTCTACACAACACTTCTATGGTTAATTGACGAGACAAGTGGGTCAAAGAGACCCACCCTTGTCTTAGAGCAACGTACGTTCATACGAGAGGACGATGAAGCGTAAGGTTCAAATCAAGATCGAAAAGCAAAGAAAACTTGACGAATAGGCGAGACCAGCATGATTGCCAGGAAGTGGTGGACTCAGAGTGGTAATAAGATGGACATAGCTCTCAGGACCAGCACGACGGCAATACTACTCAAAACCGAGATTGATATGGCGGTGTTAGGCTAAGTCTACTCTCAGTCAAGTGAGAAAAGAAAAGAGAATGAAAAGAAGACACGAGACGGCAGAAAGATGGGTCCCCGACGACGTTAAGCTTTGCCACTCAGGACTGTGGAGTAGCAGTGTCGTGGCCCTTGGGCGGCGCTCGACATTACTACTCATGGCTAGAGAGCGAGAATGAACTACGAACGGCGCTAGGCATCGTTGTTTGCAACATAAGGAGACAATACGCCTCTGTGCGGGTGGCGATAGTCTTTGATGAAGCGCATGGCGATAATCATTTGTGAATCGCGCGACGGTCATTCTCACGAGGTGCACGGCAATAGGCATGGGATGCAAGAAGGACGGTGATAAGCATCGAACAAACGAAGGAAGCTCGCAGATGACGACAGACGTTGCTGAGGCCTCTAGCGGGCGGCGATGGGTATCGTCATCTACGATAGATGCGCAACAAGGGAGGACCCCTTCGGGCGGCAACGGGTTTCGTCGTCTGGGTTCTTTACAGAGACGTCATAGCTACATCTGGGGACGACGGGCAATGCCGTCTACAGGCCTCACTGGAAGAAAGAGATAGAAGAACAAAAGGAGAAGGAGAATCGCGCATGGCACTGCCATGGCTATGCACGGTACTGCCACTGTCGTGTATGATCTCTACGAGGAACTCAAACAGAGAAGAGGGAGAAGAGAGGAAAGAAGAGAGAGAGGGAAGAAGAAAAGAAAAAGAAGTCAGTGAAAGTTTACCTCGAACCTAGGGGTACCAGTCAAAAGTTTCTCTCACCTTACCCTTGCTTTGAAACGTGACCCAACAATGAGAAGAAAGAGAAACTATATAAAGTAAAAGAAAGAGAAACTATATAAAGTAAAAACTTTCTTTATTGTAAAAGGTTGAGTTCTCTGGTATGTACAATGCTGGTACGTATATATAGAATTTACCCCAAACATGGGTGGATGATAAAAAATAACCCTAATTACTGAAAATTAAGATTAAATTGAATTAAAAGAAATTAGAAAACAGGGCGCAAAATGATAAATTTGCCCCTTCTTAACAATTCATAGAATTTCAGAACAGACCCTATGTTTCCCTAGAACTTGTGTGATCTTGCATGGATGATTCAGGGCCGTTCTGATGCTCGGTTGATCGTGACATGATTGTTTTCTTGTAGAACTCGGCATGACGTTCGATTTGATACCAACTTCGAGTCATGGATCGTATTTTTAGTACACGATCATGTAACTTAAAATTTGAATGGATCTTGAAACTTCAGATCGATAGTGCACTCGTTCCTTGATGTTTTTGGTGATTTCTTCGCTGAATTATACTGAGCATATCGTTACGATCGCGGGGCAACAAACGCAGCTCGATTCTGTGTCCGAACAAAGATTTTGCAAGCTTGAAATTTTGGCTAGAATCTGCAATTTCGGCGATGGAATTTACAATCACTTCATCGGCTTCGTGTGACGAATTCGTCTATTCATCACATATGGTTCAAGTCAGAGATAGCCCGAGACCTTACGCACGCGATGGACTTGATCTCACGTCGATCGGGCTCGTGAGTGGCATGATTCGGTAGCTCAAACAAGGCATGACGCTTTTGAATTTCCTGCACTTTCTTCACGGATCAGCAGATTCTCTCTAGCTTTTCTTCGTGCTCGGGCGTCGTCACGGGGCGTGCCACATATCAAAACGCTCGTATTGATGAGTCGAATACACTCACAAAATTTGGGCTTGATATGACACCGTACGGGTGAGATATGAGCGTCGAAAGTAATTGGTCTTGACTGTCCCTTTCATGGCGTGGAGTTGCAGGGTGGCCGCATGGGAATAGCGTGCGGCCACTCTCGTTTCACTCTTTTACCTTTAAGTTCTTCCTGGAGTATCCGTTCGGGATGAAATTTGACCCTTGGGGGTTTTCAACTGTGCCGGATCCAATGGTGGTAGTCTCACAAAAATTTGAGACACCGAAAATGTAGCTCTAGTTATAGGGGCCATTTTAAGGTGCTAGAGGTCAATTCTATCGGAACTGTTTCTCAGTTTGCATTGCTTAGACATGTCGTAATGTGACGAAACTTGGCAGGAGACTTTTGAGAGACCTCATGAAGATGTTGGCCAATTCCATGGCTATTATGAGACTACCAAAATTTCCACTGTTTGTTAGGCTTTATTGACCAAGGGCCCGATGTTGATGAAAAATATCTTCCAACAGCATGCCTTGCCAAATGTTGTGCTTCAAGAGAATTGAGAAGTGCAATCATTCAGGAATTTTGAGGGATCTTGTCGAAGTCCTCATCCTCAAGGGACTATTTGTGATTCTGAAGCGTGAGGCCTTTATAGGGGCCTCCTCGGAGATAATCAAACTTGAAGGATCTCATTGAAGTCCTCACCCTCGAGGGACTATTTGCGATTCTGAAGCATGAGGCCTTTGTAGGGGTCTCCTCAAACAGAACCAGGCCTTTTGTGAAGGCCAAATGTTATGAACCTTTGGTCGGCTTTGTTCGCTGCTACACCAGGTTTGCTTTTGATGCTCAGGGTATCTCTATGGGTCCCATCCAGCGGGGTCCAGTCGGGGGCTTCTGACTCATCCTGAAAGTCTGGACCCATGTAGGCTAGGGGATTTTAGTGAGGCATACCCTGAAGCCTGTGGCAGGTTAGACCCTGACTTCATCAGTTCCTTACCTTTGTGATGATCCTTAGCATTTCCGGAGGGATATTTTAGTCATCGTCCTCACCCACAAGGACTCTTGTTGTTGTTGAACTGGGGAGATATTATTCGGCTCTCACTCCCTGATGAGCCATGTTGTTGTGATTGTTGGGAGATCTTATCCATCTCTCACTCCTTGATGAGCCATATTGTTGTGATTGTTAGGAGATCTTATGTGGCTCTCACTCCCTGGCGAGTCATATCGTTGAAGTGTGGGGGATCTTATGCGGCTCTCACCCCTTGGCAAGCCATCTTGAAGTGTGGGAGATCTTGTGTGGCTCTCACTCCCTAGCGATTCATCTGTTGTTACAATTGGATGCTGGCTTTTTTGAGGATTTTTAGGCAGACCTCATTAGTCAGGATTGTGACGGTTTGAAAATTAAATGTCGGCTGAGACCGTGGTCGAGCGTCAGCCTGTCTTGTCGGTCCAAGCACCCTTTTGTGGGTTGTCACTTGAACAAGGGAAGTGGCGTCGTGAAGACGGTTTTCACCAACTTATGTTATTTTTGAGCTCTTTTACCCATGACCTACGGTCATATCTACCCTTTTCATCTGTTTTTGCTCACGATGCCCTTTTGGGGTTTTCACCATGCTTGGATTTTGTTTTCCATGAAACTCTCTTGCTCATGATTTCCTGACCATGCCCCGTCATTTTTACTTATGGCGTTCCCTTGTCCAGGTGTACACCATTCTCATTTTCTCATGTGAAGGCATATTTAGAGTCGTGCCTTCGAGACCTGTGCGAAGCCTTTTAACGTCATGCGACCAGAACGTGTACTGTAGTTTAGGGTCATACAGTTGGACCGTAGTGGTGATGAATGGTAGTTTGTGGAGGCCATAGAGTGAGTTTGCTGATGACTTTGACCCACTTGAGAAGATGGCATGAAGTTGCCTTGTAAAGAGTTGATGATGAATGGATGGTGGGTGAACAATGGTGGCCCACTAGCTGAGGACGAGTATGGCTTGCGGAAGGGTTCACCATTTGGTGAGCATGGTTAAGACTCACTAGGGGAAAAGATGGAAATGATGGTGAAGTTGATGTGCGCACATGAATGGGCCAGCTACGGAAGGCATGCGTGAAGATGCACGTAAAGGGCGTGTGCACGTATGTAGACTCACTGGGGAGGAAATGGAGGTGGCGTGTACGTATGTGGGGGCATCTTTAAGGTCAGGCCTCCTGGACCTGAGCAAAGCAGTTTAATGTCATGCGGTCAGGATGTGCATTATGGTTTAAGGTCATATAGCTTGGACTGTGGTTATGCAGTTTAAAGTCATGCAACTAGGACCATGCAGTTTAAGGTCGTGCAACAAAACCTTCGCTATAGTTTAAGGTCATGCAGCATGGACCATGGCTGTGCAATTTAAGGTCATGCAGCATGGACCAAGGCTGTGCAATTTGAGGTCATGCAGCATGGACCAGTGTGTGGGTCGTCATGTAGGTAAAGCTACATGGGGGATGGGTTGTGGATAGCAATCTGACTCCCTGGGGAAAAAGATAGTTAAGGCTATACATAAGTAGAGAGGTTTAGATAGAGATGGTGACACTTGAGGAGTGGCAGATGGGCGTGGCTTCACTGGCGATTAGGAGGTCCAGTGTGACCTCTCAGGGATAATGAGCAATGGCATGCATGTGACTCTGTTGAGGATGATAGGATGAACCTCATGAGGGTTGAGAGGATAAGAATGACCCTAAACTCCTTAGGGACAGTGGGCCATAGTAAGATGTGACTCTCACTGGGATGTTGGTGTGAAACAAACCCATTAGGGGTTAAAGGGGTAGGCATGAATCTTGCATACATCTAACTTCACTAGGGATGTTGATGAAATACCCTTTTAGTGAGGAGGTGGTCTATCTCTCGGTCGGAGTTGTGCGTATGGACCATTTTTCGTGCTATGCTTAATAGTTTTAGGGTCTTTTAGCTCGAACCATGGCTATGTAGTTTAAAGTTGTGTGGCTAGGACCATGCAGTTTAAGGTCGTGCAACTAGACCTTTGCTACAATTTAAGGTCGTATAGTTTGGACCATAGTGCTAAGCCCTTTAACGTCATGCAGGCTGGATGTACACTATGGTTTAAGGTCACACACCTGGACCAAGGTCGTACAGTTTGAGTTGTGCGACAAGGGCTATGTAGTTTAAGGTCATGCAACTAGACCACAGCGACAATTTAGGGTCATATAGTTCAGACTGTGGATATGCAGTTTAAGGCCATGCAGCATGGACCGTACTCATACAGTTTTGAGTCATGAGACAAGAACTACGTAGTTTAAGGTCATGCAACTAGACCACTGATACAGTTTAAGGTCACATAGTTTTGACCATAGCGGTGCAGTTTAAGGTCATTCAGCACGGACCGTGGTCGTACAGTTTTGAGTCATGAGACAAGGACTATGTAGTTTAAGGTCATACAACTAGACCACCGCTACAGTTTAAGGTCATATAGTTTGGAACATAGCGGTGCAATTTAGGGTCATGTAGCACGAACCGTGTTCGTACAGTTTTGAGTCATGAGACAAGGATTAAGGTCATGCAACTAGACCACCGCTATAGTTTAAGGTCATATAGTTTGAACCATAGCGGTGCAGTTTAAGGTCATGTAGCACGGACCGTGGTCGTACAGTTTTGAGTCATGAGACAAGGACTATGCAGTTTAAGGTCATGCAACTAGACCACCACTATAGTTTAAGGTCATATAGTTTGGACCATAACGGTGTAGTTTAAGGTCATGTAGCATGGACCTTTAAGTGGTGAAGGCATGCGACTCCATGGATAACAGAGCTGCCACTGGAGGCTGGACTCCTTGAGGAGTGAGGCTGTGGTGCAGGGAATGAACTTCCTGAGAATGCAGAACGATGGTCCAGATGGGAGTGCCATGGCCCGCGCATGGCACTAAGTGTTGGATGGCGCACGCGGCGTTAGGCCTAGATGAAGTGCGCATGGCGTCAGGGGAGAAGATGGAGGGGCTGCATTGAGCTCACCGGAAAGTTAGTGGAATTTTGGTGAGTTTTGGTGAACTGCTGAAGTGGAAAAACCAGGGAGAAGGGAGATCCGCAAGGTAGCAGGGAAGCTTTCAAGGATTTTCGATGGTCTTTCGACCCTTCTGGTAATGAGTGGAAGGCTGAGCAGGGTTTTCCCGGTGGACGGGAGTGGATTCTCGACGAGGAGGGGAAACATCAATGGGAACCCGAAGGGTCGTGGGACCGTAACGGTCAAAGAGACGAAGGGTAGTGGGATGGCAAACAGTCGCCCTCTGCACGCGCGGTGACAGGCCACCCCACAAGTGTCAGGCGTCGTGCCCAGATTTCAAGGGGCGCATGTGCGGCACTCGCTGATAGCTGAAGCGAGGCATTAATACGCCTTGGTCGTGGGACAGCGATAACATCTTAGTGGGTAGACGACTATAACATCTTAGTGGGCAGACGGCGATAGTCTGGCCCTGGTGAGCGCAGTTTCTTCGTGGCCACCTAACCTCCTTCGCTTTTGTTCTAATGGCGAGCCTTCAAGGGCGATTCCAGACGTGAAGAACCTACCGCGAGAAGGGGAGCTTGGTACTGATGCATTCACCGGCGAGAGCTTGATGAGAAGTGAGCCAATTTGGCTCACCAAAGCCTTATGTGAACCCTGGTCGCCTTTGAGCATCACCTTTGTGAGCGGCCCCATCCAGTTGATGACGAGGGAAGACAATGCCGGCAACGTGAGTGTAGAGGAAGGGGTAGGCCTCCTACACTGTCTACATCGAAACATAGCCTCTAATGGGAGCTTGTCGACTCTAGGAAAGCGAATGGTAGAAACCCCGGGCATGAAATGATCTTCTTCCGGTCTGCGGGTACAAGGGGAACACCAGTACTTAAAGGGATACTCCTCAGGGACCATGAAAGTGTTGCGTTGCTTTAGGGATACTTGAGACATGATTTTGTGCCGACTTCCCTTTAGTGCGTGGATGGTCTATCCGCCCTTAATTGGTATTACCAGCCATTCCAGAGGAGCAGTTGATTCAGCAATCTCTAGTCCTCATATATCAAGTGTTTCATCCATTTTAGGTTCTATTAATTTTATAACAACTATCTCCAACATGTGCGGACATGGAATGACTATGCATAAATCACCCCTATTTGTGTGGTCCGTTCCAGTGACAACATTCCCACTTTTATTATCACTTCCACTATGACCATTGCTCAAACACGGTCAAAGTGTTGTTGGAGACTTGGATCTATGTTAGCAACACATGGCTACTTGGTCACTAGGAGGCAGGGATTTCATTGATGGACCTGCACTTCATTGGTGGGCTGTTGCTCCTGGGCGATATGTATGACGAGTTTATTCCCCCAAACTCAGTCATTTTTGGAGGGGAGAAGATAGGTAAAAAAGCCCAGCTGACTGGGCTTCAAGAATTGTTTGTGATCTACCAGCGACTCTATGATGAGCCTAAAAGTGGGTGAGTCACTTTCACCAAATGGGTGAGGTTCTTCTATGGCAGCTGTATAGATGAAGTTGGTTCGTCACCGAGAAAATGAGAGAAGGAAACCCCACCCTTTTTCGAGCTACAGAAGGAGAACGAGCACATCTTCCTAACGGCTTACTTAGTGCTCTTCCTATGCAAATTTGCCATGCCAGGAGGGGTAGACGTCATTCGTCCGGGCACATTCTATGTGGCCTGTGACATGGTGTGGGGAAGGAGTACGCGCTAGCACAGCCTATTCTATGTAGTATTTATCACGGTCTAGGAGACATTTCCAGGGGAAGACCGTATAAAGGGGAGGAAGGAGGGAATGGTATAGAAGATGGTGAGGCCTTCCTAGGAGATTTCAAGACTTCTTTCCCAGTCCATTATGTGTATGGATGGCTTGGGGCTCATTTTCCAGAAACATATCTCAGAACCTGAGAGTTATAGGATACCGTGTGCCCGATTTTGCTGAAGATTGCCAGGCAGAAGGTAGTTTTCCATACCCAGGGCCATGTGCATAGTTTGTTCTTCAATGATCACCTCCACATGACTCGGGTGGCGTTCCCAGTTGGAGGTCTCACAGATCACGCGTATGTGGACGAGCTGGCCCACCACCTAGATGGTGACTTCAACAGCCCAAAAGAATTGATGTTTATGTTGAGTATGAGAGGCGGAGTTCTTGCCTATCGCACTATCCATGGTGAGAAGCTTGAGGGCTACTGTCGTCATCAGTTCACCCGGCAGCATGAGTTGGATTAAGAGTGCCCATTCTCCATACTCTTGGGAAGTGGCATAGCAGGAAAGCCCGCTGAAAGAAAGACGAGTTGAGAACCCTCAGGGAGATTTGGCTCTCGAGGCACATTCGCACTACCTGGGCCACATGCTTGGAGACCACCAAGGTCAATAAGTATGTGCTGCCCCATTTTGGTAGGAAAGTACGGGCCACCAAGGCACACGAGCACTGGTGGAGAATCACGAACAAGGGGTATTGGGATGCAGAACACCCTTAGAAAGGGGAGGGTAACATCTAGAGCCAAGACACAAGGCAGTGAAAAATGGCTAGGACCCCTCCCCTAAGTGAAATCTTTACCCTGGCTTTCCCTCATGACTGGCGCATGATCGGGAGGCCTCGCCAGACTACCGTGGACGAGTCCTTGCCGAGGTTTCTCAAAATGTAGAAGGAGACATGGATTATTTTTTACCACTTCTCTACTATCTTCAAATGGAAGGAAGGCCGTAAAGTCCAGGGGTATGAAGGGCGTCCGATCCAGGATTTGAATAAGCTGATAAGGAGCGGCACTCCTAGCAAGTTAGCCACCAGTTCTTCCAAGTCTGGCACCTCAAAGGGTGCTGTGTCTGAGCAGGCGAAAGGGAAGAAGAGAAAGAGGGCTGCTGCACCTGAGCCGGCAAAAGGAAAGAAGAAAAAGCAGGTTGCTATGTCTGAGCCAGCGAAGAAGAAGAAATAGGCTGCTGCGCCCAAGCAGACGAAGAAGAAAAAGCAGGTTGTGCGCCTGAGCCGGCAAAGAAGAAAGATCAGGCTACTGCGCTCGAGCCGACGAAAGCAAAGGAGAAAAATTGGACTGCCCCAGTGACTCCTCATGCCCCAGCCTAGAAGGAAACCAAGGCCTCGGGGCGCAAAGGGTGTTAGGTCCCAGTGGTTCGCAATCCAGGAGACAGCTCCTCACCCTCGACTACTTCGAAAGGTTGTGCATCTCCTGCGATTTCCCCGTCACCTTCTACTCTTGAGACTTCGCCTTCTCCTTCATCTAAGCCTTCTCTTGGCCATTCAGAGGTTCAAGCCGGTGCCTCAGAACCTATTGTCCTGATTGAAATTACTTCGGATCAAGAAGCGGCGTGCGTGGTTAAAAGGGAGGGCTTGGTCCTGATGGAAGTGAACGGGGCTGATGAGGCTGGTCTTGATGAGGGTGGCCCTGACGAGGTGGCGGAGGCAGCGAGGGCCTCTGGGATTCTGACGGTCCTTGTGCCTACCGAGGAAAGGGAAACCCCGGTAGAGGTCATGATAATAGAAGAGGTTGGAGCCCCAAGAATTGAAGAGGGGCTATCCGAGCAACAAGAGATGGCTGCTTCGAGTGATAGATCTGCCGGGGGTGCAGAAGCAGGACGCCTTGAGGGATCAAGCTTGCAGGGCCCTGAGGTGGCACCCGTAATTGTAGAGGAGGCAGGCACCGTGGGAGAGCCTGCTACTAAAATGAAGATGAGGGTGAAGAAGGAGAGGGAGAGGATGTCGAACCTCCTGAGGTGGAGATGGTTCGAGAAGAGGGGCTATAGGGAGAGGTCGCCGCCCCGGGCTAGGAGACTACCAAGGTGCAACCCGAGACTGAGGTAGTGGCTCCAAGCAAGGAGGCCAGCCTTGCCCTAGCTGCGGCTGTGGTTCTTGCAGAGGATGAGGCGATGGTGCCTGGGTATGAAAGGATCGAGCTTGACGTGGTCAGGACCGGGGGCCAGGGAGAGAAAGCCGTTGTCGAGGTACCAGAGCAGTTTGAGGTTATTCCTGAATTTGAGGAACCTGAGACCTTGGCTGTAGCTGGAGGTCCTCTTGTTATGGTTGCTCCTGCTGTATTGCTTAGGCCTTCTTTCAGCGGGTTGTCAGGCGTCATTTTTGTGATGCTGCAGATGAGCCTTCAGAAACTGAAGGAGTTATCCTTTGAAGAGCTTGGAGCAGCGATCCAACAGTTGAGGGGGATTGGCTTAGGGAATGAGCCCAAAGTCCTTCGTTACTTGGACGGCTTTGTCAATGAGCTGGAGGGATGGACGGTGAAGGCCCTACGAGAAGAAGCAATTGTACAGCGATTGGAAAGCTCGCAGTTGCCCCCTTTGAAGTCTTCTCTTCTGTGCTACCGTGAATTGGTAAACACTCAATCGCAGCAGCTAGATGCTGTAGACTCATGGAGATCAGGCCTTGATGTGGAGGCCATCGCCCGCCAATGCAAGGTGATGGCTCTAAGGGTGAAGATATTAGAGCTAACGCAGAAGCTTGACAAGCTAGAGAAGGAGACTGTGGATTGGGAAGCGAAGGACAAAGTGCTTCTTGATAACACTTGGGCCCTCCAGTAATATTGTAATAATCCTAAAATTTCAAAAAAAAAAAAAAAAAAAAAAGGAAACTTTTAATAAGTGATGGTCTATATGAGCATGATGGTCCTTAGGGACCATCACTACTTTCAAAAGCTTTTGGTTTAAGTTTTTGCTGCCTTGCCACATCCTTTAGTGGATGTGGGCTTTAAGTGTTCAGGTGCAATATAATTGTTACACATCGTTCTGCTTTTACTAAAATTGTGAGATTTCTTTCTACTGTTTTTGAATATTTAGACATTGTAAAATTCATGTGCAAATGATTGCCTTATTAACTAAAAACTGATATTTTTTCATTTGATTATAGCATTGTCTGTGAAATGTTCATTTGCGAATTGACATCCCATAAATTGTGATAATTCCGTATTCTTGAATTTTTATAAGAGGTTTTCTATACATATTAGATTGGCAATTATGCTAGAATGTCTTTATGAACTGCTACCTTTCTTCATTTGAGCTCAAAATATTTGACTGGTTATTTTAGAAATGTTATTGAAAGTGATTGTTATTAATGGTTTCAGTAAAATTCATATTAATAATTTTAGTGATATGTTGAGTACATGATATTGCTGCTTTCGAATGTTTAAAGAGGTTTAGAAATACTTTAAGTATGGAAGTGGACTCATCCGGTTCGCCGGTGAGGTATAAGTGGACGTATCCGGTACGCCGGTAGGGATTAAGTGGACTCATCCGTTATGCCGATGAGGTATAAGTGGACTTGCAGGGATTAAGTGGACCTATCTGAGACGCCGATAGGGATTAAGTGGACCCATCAGGACCCTGATGGGGTATATAGGTGACCTACTTGGGATGCCAGTAGGGTATTTTGTGAAATCTTTTGAAATATGCACTGCAGTTAAAATGTTATATGCATTTCAATTATTCGGATTATACTTAATTATACATTTTTTAAAGTGAAACTCTTAATGCATTTCTGTTAATAGATCTCCTTTTTGAAAATATTGATATCTTTCAATCATGATTATTTTTAGAATTATGATGACCACTTACTGAGTAGCCAAACTCATCAAACTATGGTAAACATTTTTTTTAGGATAACTGAGGTTTCATTTTGAGTGCTCGTCAGGATCAACTTTGGAAGATATTGTAGTTGTGCTTAAACTTTCTTTTGTTACTTTGTAAGAATTCACTACACTAAATTTGTCCTATCAAGAGATGTATATATGTTTTGACTGTCACATCTCAGGAATATCAGTATTGTAAATTCTTGGGGCGTGACAAATATTTGGGAGAAGTGACCACCTTGATGGTGCGGTAGCAAAGCTGAAGAACGAGATTTAACGGACAAAAAAATCGGCTGCAACGTATAGGGGAAAGATCAATGAAGCAATTGATCGATTTTGATGATGCCTCCTTTCTCTTTTTCTTTTCATTTCTTTTCATTGTAAAGGATAGAAGCTTGTTATGCCCTCTTGACTTGTAAATGAAACAATTCTTTTCACTTTTCTTTCTATGTCACTGCTTCCTCCCTTTCATGGTTTCAGAAAGAAAGAATAGCCTACTCCTTGATTCGTCTTGTGGCAGCCTGTTGTGGCTTTAATGATCTCGAATGGGGGAACAGTTACTTCCTCACCCCTTATTGTTTGATTGGAGAGGGGCTCATAATTCATGGTTCTCATGATTTGATGAGCCTTCTCGTTGTAAATACTCCAGTCTGGGGGTGCTTTGGTTTCAATTCAAGGTGCATTGATCTTGAGGTCGTCATAGGACTTAGTCTCAGGGACAAACCCCTTTAAATGCTTTAAAGCGATGCTCATGACCTCCAATTGGCTCTGGAGGTTACAAACCTCGCTTCTGAGCTCTACCATGCGGTCTTGTTCCTAAGAGCCAGAGGGATGACTCTTGACTGCCTATACTTCTTCAACAACCCCTGAGAAGTGTAGGACCTTCTTTTAGCTGTTGATGATCCCCTTGTTCAAGGAGGATGGAACTTGGAGTACCCTCCTTGGTGGTTGGTATGCCAGTTTTGCTTCCAGAAGAGCGATGGGGACATATAGGACCTTTTGTTGGTCTGATGTATAGGTTACCCTTGGCGCTGGAATGTCTACCTCTGAGCTTCCTCCAGCTCAGGAGTTACTTCTAACTCATCGTTTCGTTCTGGCGAATTAGAAGTAGAGGGGGAAGCTTTGTCTTCAGAAGAGGATACCATGACTTAGGAGAGGTGGTAAGGTATGCTTGGGCGAATAGGGGTCAAAGGGAGGATCTTACCCTGTCTTTCCTTATTTTTGAACATTTTCGTGATCATTCAGCTCAGATCTTCAACGTCATCATGGGACGAGGGTCCCATCTCTCTCAAAGGCTTCCAATCATTATCCTTTGACTTTTCTAACGCTGGAAGTTTTATAAAATAGTACTTGGCATTGACATAATGAGTCTCAGCTACAGGGAATGGTATTTTGTCAGCATAGACCGTGTGTTGCCTTCCATCTTGGCTGTACTTGAAGCATTGGTGGAGTGTGGAAGGAACCACCCCTAGTCGTGAAGCCAAGGACGAACAAGCAGGACATTGTAAGAGGTATTGGTGTCGATTACGTGGAACTGAGCGTAATCGTTGAGGTCATCGATCCTGAGACGAAGGCGCACTGTGTCAGCTGCTTCTCTCTTGATTGGTTGAAACCTTGCACAGTGATGTGGGTAGGAGTGAGATCGTTTGACCCTAATCCCAATCGGGTGAGGATCCTTCTTGAGATTAGGTTGACTGCTGACCCTCCATCCAGCATGATCCGGTTGATAGGGCAGGCGTGGAGTTCACCATTCACAAAGAGGGTGTGATTATGGAATTTACCCTCCAACTGCATGTCATCTTCGAAAAAAGAGATTGCCAAGAACCTACTTAGGATGGCTGGGTCAACCTCAATGGGTACCACTTCGGTCTCGTATACCTCTGGGTTAGAAAGAGCTTACACCAAGGCCGTATGGTAATCTCTAGACAGTAGGAGGGCATCATAGGTGCTTAGAAGGGATGGAAGCTTTCTCAAGTGCCCAATTACATCATATTTCACTTTATCCTCATTAATCTTCTATGTTCCGGATCTTGTCACTGGTGTGGGTGGTAGGGTAGGCTTAGGAACAGGTTTTGGTTGGGTTTTGGTTTGTGGCACTGGCTAACTTTGTTGTTCAGCTGGTGCGGTCTAGGTTGATGAGGAAGTAATGGGAGCTTGTATTAGGGATGTAGAGGTTTGACGTTGAGGTTTAGGGGAAAGTGGAGGATCAGAAAACTTGAGGGCCTTGAGCTTTTGAGGTGTGGCTTGTAGCTTCTTTCCCGATCTTAGACCCATTTTCCCTGTGATAGCTGGTACTTCCAAGATCTGCACCATGTGGGAGGCCTCTTTGGAACAGAAGCCCGAAGATGACTTGGTCTGTACTAGGGTTGACAGAGCGTCGGCAGCTGTCAAGAATCCAGCCGCTTGGGCCAACATCTCTCTGAGGCACTCTTACTGTGGCTAGGTGAGACTGGTGCCTCCGAACTCTCTATTTAGAGTGTCGAAGTCTGGGCACTGTCGAGCTGCACCTGTGGAGAAAATAGAGGAGGAGGGGGGAGAAGATGAGTTAGAATGTTCCAGGCAGCTTTTTAGGTCGTTGCCGGAGTTGGACATTTGCAGGTGGTATTTTAGGTCTTGCCCCTGCTTTGACCATCATGGGGTGCTTTTAGCGTCGTCACCCATATTGGAGGAATCCCGAACTGTTGGTGACTCAGAGATGTCATCTGATTGGACGAAAGGACGAGGCAAGCTACGCATGGGATGAAGTCTTGCAAGGTCGGCAGTGGAGGAAGGGGCCTGAGAAATTCTTCCTTGGCTGGTGGCTGAGGAAGATGATTCCTTCGACAGGCAGACCTAGGTGCTTGTCGTCCCCTTCTGGGTCCCTGAGGGGGGTGTTTGAACCGTTCCGTTGGGCTGGTGAGTAGTCCTAGCTTGGTAGACTGCTTCACGTTTCAGGGATTTGAGCCTACTCCACCCATGGTAGACTTTCTAGGGCTGAGAGGTCGAGGGTTCTGAAGGGTTCAGTGTATACTCGAGAGGGGCTGGTGGTGTGGCTTCCTCTTGAACAGGCGCGACGACCTTTACACGTTCTGGGAGAATCGCACAAACAATGTGGCCTTGCTGGACTTTCTCCACGACTATAGCTTCGAACCCAAAGCACTCGTTGAGTTCGTGGCCCCATACTTGGTGATATGGGCACCAGAGCTTTTTCGTGCCCCGAGCAAGACGTCTTGACTGCCTAGCAGGCTTGGGAGCGACAAGGCCTTATTGGAGCATTGCCTCGACGAGGGCCTACAGAGGGTCTAGCTCAGTGCTTCCTTAGGCTTATGTCAGGAGGTCTTCTTGCTCATGCGTAAGAGGGACTTGAGGGTGTCCTTCTAGGTTGCCTTGAACTTCCTGACATTGCTGCATCTTCTCTGCCAAGAGCTTATGAAAGCTAGTGCATTTGCTGACATCATGGCCTCATATCTGGTGATACACGCACAAGAGGTTCTCGGTTCCTGGAGGTAGGAACTTGGGTTGCCTTGCCGGCTTGGGAGTGACGAGTCCTTCGTCGAGCATTATAGAGAAAAATGCATGGAGGATGGTAGGCGTCTCGTTATCGTCTTGGATCGTGACAATGTGAGAAGCCTCAGTTGCCCTGAACACTTTCTTGAACTCTTCAAGATTTATCTGACCCTTGTTGATAAGGGCTTCGATCGTGTCGTTTAGCTTATAGCAGTCGTAAGTGGGGTGGCATACCCTCCTGTGATAGGTGCAGTACTTCTCATTTGTTTCCTGCCCTGCTGACTCTGCAGTATTGTCCTTTGGCAGCTAGATCATGTTCTGTTCTAATAGCTGTCAAAGCAGTACAGTCATCCACTCCTTGTCAAAGAGGTAAACTTCATTCTGGTGCTAGGCCCAGAAGTCGTTTCGCTTAGAATTTTTAGGAGGAGGGACACTGTTGTAGGACTGCTGCTTGCCCCGGCCGAAGATGCCTGTGCCTTGGAAAGGTCCAGGGTTTGAGAAACCGTTCCTTTGGTGTCAGTCACGGTGACGGCCGTGCTGATTACTGCCTTTTGGTTGCCCTAATTGTTGGAGCGAGAATTTGAGGCAGAGGGTTGCTGACGAGGGTTTCCATGATGCTTGAACAATCCCTCAATATGAACTGCCTTGGAGATGAGCTATGACATGGAGGGTGGATTGGAAGCCTCGTCATGTAGAGCGATCTCGGGAAGCATGTTCTGTATACACGTCTGGACCGCTTCCTTCTCAGTCATGGGAGTGGCATGGAAGGTTGCCAACTCTCTCCAGCGGGTGATGAACTTGTAAACAGGCTCACCAAGGTCTTGCATCAGGGTGAGGACTTCAATGGTCTCCATGTTCCTTTGGACTTCATAGAAGCGTTGGTAAAACAACTGCTCCATCTCTTGTCAGGTGTGTACCGAGTTGGGATGCAATCAAGCATATCACTAGAAGGCTGGCCCTTCAAGAGTCTCGATGAACTGGTGGAGGAGGAGTCGTCTGTCAGTTGCCATCTCTTGACAGGCCGCCTTGAAGTGAGCAGTATGCTGGAGGGAAGACGTAGTACCGTTGAACAGAGGAGCTTCCACTTTTGATAGTTCGAAGGGAAGGGTACTTAGTTAATTTACGAAGGGTATGGCTTCTGGTAGAGAGGCACCTCCTGCATGTCTAGGACCTTGTTCTTGAGGCTATGGGCCACCATAGCATCTATGTCGGTTTGGGAGACCCCGTGGGAGGCAAAACTGTCTTGGGAGTCCGGTGGGGGAGGTTGCCTACGAACTGTGTCCTCACAGATTGGGGAATCGGTCTCATGGTGAGAAGAAGTGGGCCTGAAGGCTTCTAGGCATTCCATCTTTTCAAGGATGGATTACATCATTACCTCGAATTTAGTCATTCGGTCCTCTTGGGCTTCATCCGAGTCATTGATTATCATGGACTTGACCGTCTCTTCTAAGAGGTCAGAGCCAGATGGCGCAGTGAACTGCCAAGGTTGGCGAGTGGTGCGTGGCAAGTTAGTTTGCAGGGCCTGACTGGACTTGAGCCTTGTATGCCGATCTTGTGAGGACCGGTTCTCGACGGTTTTGGGACCGTGGCTTCTACGCAGTGATGACCCAACAATACTCTTGGACTCGCCCAGGTTATGGAGTTTGGAGAGGGAAGAAGGGATTACGAGGCAGGAGGTCATCAAGGGTGGCGACCTCGATTGCTTTGGAGGCTTCTTTGGTCAGGATCTGAAGACCTCTCCTCTGCTTAACCTTGAGACGGCTGTGGACTTCATTCCAGAACCCAGTCTAAGACTTGGACTGCCCCGCTTTCTTTGAACATGTAAGGGTCGTATCTATGAGCTGGAGTAGGGAGTGGGGTCCAAGGACAGAAGGCAGCCTGGGTTTTTGCCTTGGAGGGTGGAGGCCTCTGCCTGACACCAGGTCATTGCCCCAAGTTCCTTTGTGGGGCCCATGTGCACGGCTGATCTGAGGCTGGCTCAAGATGGTACTCTTAGGGAAGACCTTTGAGTACCAGAGCTCGAGGTGTTTTCTTGGCATCGGGAGAGCGACAGAGGAAGGAGCTGGTTCATGACTCTGTCTGAGTTGGGGTCAGGAAGGAACCTGCACGGGTGATGCGTGTGCACCTTTAAGGTTAGCCATCAAGGTGACCTGAGGGTCAGCTTGAGCTTGGTCAATGAGTCATACCTGAGGAGGCCGAGACTCATGAGCTTGTATCTGTGAGGGGTGAGGCAGAACCTTATCTCTTGCAAGATGAAGACGTGTGTGCTGGGAGGGATGACGGAGTGGCCAACCCTCATGTGCTCGAGGTGGCGTAGAGCTAGCGCTGCCCCGAGCTGTGGGAAGTAAATGTATGGTGCATGCAGGGTTCGGCCCAAGAAGGCCTAGCCCTGGATGCGAGCTCAAGGCAACGTAAATGTTGCCCCGAGGTGTGACTCGAGTGGATGGACCACGAGCCCTTGAGTGTGTGCGAGAGGTGGAGGCCACAAGGTCTCCGCCTCGATGTGCCGAGCCTCTAGATCTAGAGGTTCCGAGAGGTGAAAGGATATGGGTGGTTGCCTCGTGGCGAACCTCAGGAGCAACGACAACTTGCGTGCCTCACTCGAGAGTGACGGGGGCAGCCTTCCAGCGTGCCTCAGCAATATGACCAGCCAGGGACTTGCCGGTAACGCGATGTGTGATGTGTGCGGTGGCAGATGTGCCACCAATCAAAAGGCCTTGGTGGAGGGTCCACCCGGGCAAGGCAGCAAGGAGGCGGGGACTTCTAAGTCCCGTCTCACGCTAACCCAAGAAAGAACCTAGGAGCTGGACCGTGGGTCCTGACCCAAGAGGAGAGTAGGTAAGGAAGCTTGAGAAGTTCGCTTCCCTGTGAAAGTCACAAGTGCGGGGATAAGGAAGTCCCCAACTCTGATGAATGGGTTGAACAACCCAGGTACCATAGAAATTAATGTAGAAAGTAAAAGAGGATACTGGTCATACAAGAGCGAGTCGACTAAGGGGTAGTAAGTCCCCAGTGGAGTCACCAAACTGGTTAGGTGCCTCGATCTCGCCTTTCGGATCTAGATAATATGGCGGCATGTATCAAAGGTTTCTAGCGAACCCGGGATTTGAGATCGCTCTCTCAGAACCGTGCTCAAGAAAAAGGGCAGGTATTCCAACCGATGAGAGAGGAATTTAAAATGGGTTCGGGACTTACTAGGGCTGGCTTGGGTGGGCACCCTCTTAGATCACGAAGAAAGTCCCCCAAACTACTTTAGCTGATTCAAAATCGCCTCTCTTGACCTACAATCCTCTTGTTTTCTGCACAACACTTCTATGGTAAAATTGGCGAGACAAGTGGGTCAAAGAGACCGACCCTTGTCATAGGGCAACGTACATTCATACGAGAGGGAGATGAAGCGTAAAGTTCAAATAAAGATAGAAAAGGGAAGAAAACTTGACGAAGAGGCGAGACTGGCTTGACGGTCAGGAAATTATCGACTCAGAGTGATAGTAAGACGGGCATGGTTCTCAGGACCAGCACGACGATAATACTACTCGAAACCGAGACCGATATGACGATGCTAGGCTAAGTCTACCCTCAGTCAAGTGAGAAGAGAAAAGAGTATGAAAAGAAGACACGAGACGACAGAAAGATGGGGTCCCGACTGCGCTAGGCGTTGCCCCTCATGATTGTGGAGTAGCAGTGTCGTGGCCCGTGGGCGGCGCTCGACACTACTGCTCATGGATAAAGAGTGAGAAATGAACTATGGACGGCGCTAAGCATCGCCGTTGGCAACATAAGGAGACAACACCCCCCCACACAGGCGGTGATAGTCTCTGATGAAGCGCATGACAATAGTCATTTGTGAAGCGCGCGATGATAATTCTCACGAGGTGCACAACGATAGGTGTGGGGCGTAGGAAGGACGACGATAAGCACGGAACATGCGAAGGAAGCTCGCGGACGATAATAGACTGAGGGCTCTAACGGGCGGCGATGGGTATCGTCGTCTACGATAGACGCATAACAGGGGAGGACCCCTACGGGTGGCAATGAGTTTCACCGTCTGGGTTCTTCACTGAGACGTTGAAGCTATGTAAGTGAACGGCGATGGGTAGTGCCGTTTATAGACCTCATTAGAAGAAAGAGATAGAAGAACAGAAGGAGAAGGAGACTCGCGCATGGCACTGCCATCACCATATGCAACCCGTGAGACTTCGGGGGAGGCATGCACGACACTGCCATTGCCGTGCATGACCTTTGCGAAGAACTCAGACGAAGAAGAGGGAGAAGAGAGGAAAGAAGAGTGAGGGGAGAAGAAAAGAAAAAGAAGAGAGAGAAGTTTAACTCAAAGTTAGGGGTACCGATCAAAAGTTTCTCTCACCTTACCCTATCTCTCAAACGTAACCCAACTATGAGAAGAAAGAGAAACTGCATTAAGTAAAAACTCTCTCTTTTGTGAAAGGTTGAGTCCTCTAGTACGTATATATAGAATTTTCCCCAAACATGGGTGGATGATCAAAATTAACCCTAATTGCTGGAAATTAAGATTAAGTTGAATTAAAGAAATTAGAAAATAGGGTTCAAAATGACAAATTTGCCCCTTCTTAACAATTCATGGATTCCAGAACAATCCTTGTGTTGCCCTAGAACTTGCGTGATCTTACATGGATGATCCGTGATCGTTTTGATGCCCTCTTGATCGTGAGATGATTATTTTCTTATAGGGCTCGGCATGACAATCGATTTGATACCAACTTCGAGCCATGGATCGTGTTTTTAGTGCACGATCATGTGACTTGAAATTTGAATGGATCTTGAAACTTCAAATTGATAGGGTACTTGTTCCTTAATGTTTTTTGTTGATTTCTTCGCTGAATTGCACTGAGCAGGTTATTACGATTGCGAGGCAATAAATACAGTTCGATTCTGTGCTCGAACGAAGATTTTGTAACATTGGAATTTTGGCCGGAATCTGGAATTTCATCGACAGAATTTGCAGTCACTTCGTCGGCTTCGTGTGCAGAATCCAACCATTCATTACGTACAGGGTTGGGGTCAAAGATAACCTGAGACCTTATGCACTCGATGGAATTGGTCTCACGTCGATCGGGCTCGCGAGTAGCATGATTCGGCCACTCGAGTGATATGCCGCTCGAGAAAAGCACGACACTGCTGAATTTCCTACACTTTCTTCACAGATCAAGAACTTCTCTCTAGCTTTTTTTCGCGCTCGGGCATTGTCACGGGGCGTGCCACATATCGAAACTCTCATTTTGATGAGATGAACACGCTCACAAAATTTGAGCTTGATCTGACCACGGACGAATGAGATATGAGCGTAAAAATTCACTGGTCGTGACCATCCCTTCTGTGGCATGGAGTTGCAGGGTGGCCGCACGGGAATAGCGTGTGGCCGCTCCTGTTTCACTCTTATGCCTATAACTTCTTCTTAGAGTGTCTGTTCCGACTGAAATTTGACCCCTAGGGGTTTTCAAACGTACCGGATCCAATAACAGTAGTCCCACAGCAATTTGAAATATCAAAAATATAGCTCTAGTTATAGGGGCCGTTTCAGGGTGCTAGAGGCTGATTCTGTCGAAACTGTTTCTCAATCTACACTGCCTTAGACATGTCAGAATGTAATGAAACTTGGCATAAGACTTTTGAGAGCTCTCATAAAGATCTTGGCCGATTCGAGGGCTATTTTGAGACTGCCGAAATTTCCACTGTTTGATAGACTCTATTGAGCGGAAGCCCCATGTTGATGAAAAGTATCTTCCAACAGATATATAATCCTTAACATGGAGATCATGAATATGAAAAAAAAGTAAAAATCGAAAACTAGAAATAATTATTATATTAAAAAAACATTTGGACCATTAGTTACAATTGTTTTTAGATAGACTACATATTTGCATCCATCTTTAAGATGAATGCTTTATACTTTTGGACCGCATATTATAGAAATACCGGTCCAACCTGCATGAAACAATTTTCTTTTCTTTTCTTTATATGTTTTCCCATATTTTTTGGATTATTTCAAAAATACCCTGCAAAGGATTTTTTTAAAGGGTGTGGTTTATATAAAGCTGCAACCTTAAATAGTCCAATTAAGGTGCACCACTAAATTTTATCATAAATATAATTTTGGTGGGAGATTTTCTTATGATGGCTTGTGAATCTATTTTTATCTTTAATTATAAAATCTTAAACTCCAAAAATGGTTCAAATCAAATATATCTATAAAAACTTGAAAACCTTGAAAATGGATGGTGCAAATAATGTATTGCAAGATACATTATTTTTAGGACTTGAAATCTTATTTTCTTTTCATATTCATGAATCTCGATGTCGGCATGATCAATTCGAGTGCTTTCTAACTTTAACACGACCTTTTATGATGGATTTTTAAGGTGCACCTTAAATCTACATTTTATGATTGCCACCTTATACAAGCCTTTTTTTTTAAAATTTATTTTTTAATCTTATTTTGATGTACTTTTCTTAATTTTATTTTAATTATACATTTCTTCTTTTTCTTTTTTTTTAATAATTTTTAACCTTTTTTTACTAAAACAGCTCTCTTGGCGGAATTACTCGGACTTGGGCCCTTAGTAGTTAAATGCAGTTTCCATGTGGGCACACCGCACGCGTGCTATGCCTGCACATGGACCCACTGTGATTGCGATTGCGAGGATATATTGCAATCGCCACTGGCTAACTTATTCTTGCAATCGCCACTGGCTAACTTATTCTTGCAATCGCCACACCACAATCCAACTAAATTGGAGGCCACTTGTACGGGCATGCCCGCATGAATGAAGAATGCTTGTTCATTCAATTCTTTTTTCTGTGATAAAAAAGAATAAACGAGATCCCACACTGAGGCCGTACGTATTAAAACAAATTTTTTTTTTTCTAAAATTTGGAATGCTTCATTTATATTTAGAAATTAGGGAAAATTAGAAAAAAAACCCCATGACAACACTTTTTATGCAACTTACCTCCAACCTAACTTTTTCTCTCACTTTTTTCCCAAAAACAAACTTTTTATACAAATACTCCCAAGGGAAAAAGTTCATTTTTTTTAACGGAAATTCCCATCTTGTACATAAAAGTCAATTTGGTCAGATTTCACGTGAACTTTCGAAGCACATTGCCGGAGCGTTGTGACTCCAAAGTGTTCCATTGTCGGAGAGCACTTCCATAGTGCTGCAGCACATCATCCACTGTCGGACCGCACTTACACGATGTCGGAGCTCTGAGACTCCAGAGTGTTTCGATGCCGGACCACACTTACACAGTGTCGAAGCGCGTGATTCCAGAGTCCTCCACTGCCGGACCGCACTTACACAGTGCCGGAGCACTCTGAGTCCAGAGTGTTCCACTACCGGAGCGCACTTACACAATATCAAAGCGCTTGATCCCCTGATGGAGCGCACATACACAGTGCCGAAGCGCTGTGACTCTAGAATGTTCCATTCTTACAAACTGCCAGAGTGCATCATCCACTGTCATACCACACTTACACAATGTTAGAGTGCATCATCCACTGTCGCACCACACTTACACA
This sequence comes from Amborella trichopoda, assembly GCF_054954075.1. Classification (NCBI taxonomy): domain Eukaryota; kingdom Viridiplantae; phylum Streptophyta; class Magnoliopsida; order Amborellales; family Amborellaceae; genus Amborella; species Amborella trichopoda. The sequence continues at coordinate 13,687,223 of NC_142345.1, read as the reverse complement.
GTGCCGGAGCCCTAGGACTCCGGAGTGCTCCACTGTCGGACCGTACTTACACAGTGCCAGAGCACTGTGATTCCAGAGTACTCCACTGCCGGACGACACTTATATAGTGCCAGAGCATTGTGACTCCAAAGTGTTCACTATCAGAGAGCACTTACGCGATGCCGGAACGGTTGATCCACCGCCGAAGAGCACATACACAGTGCCCGGAGTGCTTGATCCACTGCCGGAGCTATCAATTTTTTTTTTCTTTTTTGCTTTTGGGTGGTGTTATAATAAGGAGAACTAGAGTTACGTGTTGCTTTTAGGTGGTGGTGACAATGTTTTTATGTGGCTTGGGCTGGATTGAAGAAATTGATAGTTGTTTCACAGAGAGAGATCACACCTTGGATTCAAGAAGACAGTAGAAGAGAGAGAGAGAGTGTAGGACTCAGGCCAAAAAATCCTTCGAAGAGGGAGAGGGAGAGAGCGTAAGAAAGAGGGACAGAGCTCTGGCTGTGAGTGTGTTTGTAGACTGTGGGTCCTCTTGCAGTAAAAACATTAGGTCTCATGGGAAAGAGGAAAGAGAGAGACGTGGGTCAAGGGTAAACCGGTCAAGTATGGGAGGAGAGAAGGTGTGAGTAAAGGGTAAAGTAAGGGTAGTTTTCAGTTTTTTTTTTAAGTTTTACAGTTGGGGTATTTGCTAGGAAACATTGTTTTGGGGAAAAAAGTGAGAGAAAAAAATTAGTTGGGGGTAAGTTGCACAACAAGTTTGGTCTTGGGGCTTAAATGTAGTTTTTCTAGAAATTACAAAGAAAGTCGATCAACCGGTCTTTTTTATATATTTTTTCAAAATTACCTTTCAGTCTAAAGGTGAAATCTTCAATCTGAATTTTATTATTATTATTATTATTATTACTATAATAATAATAATAATAATAATAATAATAATAATAATAATTATTATTATTATTATTATTATTATTATTATTATTATTATTATTATTATTATTATTATTATTATTATTATTATTATTATTATTATTATTATTATTATTATTATTATTATTATTATTATTATTATTATTATTATTATTATTCATTTTTTTGTTAATAGGGTTGCATCAAACTTTAGGGTAGTGCTGTACTAATGAAAAAAACTAAAAAAATAAATAAATTAAAATTCGGTCCGAAGATGTTCTCAAAACGAGGGGCAATTTTGAAAAAACAAAAATATCTTCCTTATTTTAAGAAAACTTCCGTGGCCATACGTGACACCCCAAAACCAAATCCTAAAGGTCTCCCCATATCCACTGAACCTAACAAAATCTTCTATAAAACCCCACGACTCCTCATTTTGCCCCACCCAAAAACCACTCCAAATGGCTCCTCTCCCTCTCTTAGACATCCAAACACTATCACAAACCCAAACATGGTTACTTGCCACCCTCTTCTCTCTCCTCCTCCTCCAAAATAGAAAGAAGGAACCCAAGAATGAAGCCCCAAAGCTTCCCCCTGGACCACCAAAGCTCCCCATGCACCAACTAGGTCTGTTCCCCCACCGAACCCTTAGGGACCTGGCTCAAACCTACGGTCCAGTCATGCACTTTCAATTAGGTCACATTCCGACTGTGATCATCTCATCCCCAAGCGCAGCCGAAGATGTGATGCGAACCCATGACTTATCCCTAGCCACCCGCCCCGCCACTGTGGCTGCTAATTCAGTGACATACGGGTGCACCGACGTAGCTTTCGCACCCTATGGTCCATATTGGCGCACTGTGCGCGAGATCTGTATTCTAGAACTCCTGAGCTCTAAGAGGGTCCAATCCTTCTCGGTGATTCGAGAAGAGGAGGGCTTAAGCCTTATAAACTCCATTAAAAGCTCCTGTAATGCCCCTGTTAACGTCACAGAGAAGTTGCTCCTTTACACTACCATGTAACATGTAGGGTGGGCATAGGGAGGAAATTTGAGAAGATTAGGTTTGCACCCATGATCAAGGAGACAATGTTTCTGATGGGGGGGTTCCATGTGCCTGACTTCTTTCCTTCCATGGGGTGGGTGAATGTGGTAACCGGGTTTAGGGAGAGGCTGAGGAAGAATCACAAAGAATTTGATGATTTCTTAGATGAGGTGATTGCAGAACATAGAGACAAGGGGTTCAAAGGGGAGGAGCACATCGACCTTGTTGATGTGCTCTTGCAGCTTCAAACCAATAAGGATACGGAGGTGCCACTCTCCACAGCCAACATAAAGGCTGTCATCCTGGTAACTCCACCACCCTCTCTCTCTCTCTCTCTGCCAAACTCAAACTCATATATGGGATTCCTTTCCTTCTTCGTAGCTTTATTTTGTGAGGGGTTTAAGTTAGCGCTGTTTATCAAAGTTACCCATGTTAAAACCAGTCTAGGAAAAATCCCGTGGGTGGGTCGGTTTGGAACCGCCTGAATATGCCTGAGTATGGGGTTAACTGCCAAGGGGTTGGAGAGCCCCCAAGGAGGCGCCCTCCTCGGGTGGTTTAGTGAGTGCTCGTTAACCCGGCCGAATTCCAGCTACTCGGCCGAGCAGCTAGCTCAAACTCTCAATCTGATCACTCTCTCAAATCTGAAGTGAGTCTCTCTCTCTCCCTTCCCTTGTCTCTCTCTCAAGCTCAGTCAGGGCAGATAGGGCCCCTACTCTTCTCTTTCTCTCTCTCTTGGCAGGCTCCCTTCCCTTCCTCTCTCTCTCTCTCTCCAGGCAGGGGCTCCGCGATAAGGCCCCTACCCTTCTTTCTCCATCTCTCTGTGGGCAGTACCCCTTCCCATCCTCTCTCTCTCTCTCTGCCCTTTTCTCTCTCTCTCTCACTCTCTATGGCAAGGCATTGCGTTGCACCCCCCAACGCCTTCTCTCTCTCTGGGCTGGGACCTGCGACAAGGCCCCGCCTCTCTCTCTCTCTGTCCCTCTCTCTCTCTCTCGACGTGCTCAATTTGGGCTGCGTTACTCGGACTCGGCCTCCCTGAGTCGTGGTTTCCCACATTGGCTAAAATAGCGTAATGGTACTTTGAAATGATCGTGACCTTGAGATCAAAATCTAATTTTTATGAAACTAATGTTTTAATAAGTTTCATTTTTAACACTTATTTCAGCCAGAATTGTTTGTGGTGGGAAATGTTTTTTAAATTTTAGTTATTTCAAATTATTGTATGCTTTGCATACGGTTAGAACTTAAACAATCAAATTAAGGTACACCCCTGAACTTTGTCATGAGATGCAGTTTTGGTGTCTAAACATTCTTATCATGATGCATAATCTATTTTTATATCTATTATAAACTTTTAAAATCCAAAAATAATTTAAATCCAGCAAATCTATAAATGAATGAAAATCTTGAGAATGGATTGTCTAAGTAATGCATTGCAAGATGTACTAGTTCTAGGTGTTGAAGTTTTTTTTTCTCCAGACCTATATATCTCAATGTCAAGATGATAAATTACATGTTTTACCAACTTCAAAACAATTTTTTTCAAAGATTTTAGAGGTGTACCTGAATTTTACATTTTACGATATCAACCTTGTATAATTTTTTTAAAAAATTATCTAATATTTTTTTTTTTTAATTTTATTTACTTTTCAATATCTCTCCAGCCCTTGACATCTACTTTATATGTTTGGAGAATAAAAAATTATTATTTTAAATTCGACTCTCCATAGAGTTTAGCGAGAGACTTTTGCGTGAGTCAATGTTTTAATAAAAGTTAGCATGTTGGGAAAAATCAATATATCAACTCACAAAATTAAATCGATTTTGGTCCAAAAAGTTGGATGTAAAAATTCGGTGTAAAAATATAGATCGAAAAAACTATTGTATATAAAAATAGCATAAATATTTCAGATTAAGCTAAAAACAACTAAGTGAAAATATCAATTATTCTAAAAATTTTAAAAGGGAAAATATCTTCATATCCTCTATTTTTAGATTTTATTTCTTAATAAGCTCACGGTTACAAAAAATATCTTCCAACCCCATGACCACTTTGAACCTATTTTTTAACCTAAACTAATGTGAGAAGGACATGCTATTTTTAAACACAATCCCTTCTCTCTCTTCATTTATATACCCTAAACTTCACTCTTTCTCTCTCATACTGTGTGTTTCACTCTCTCTCTCTGTGTTTATCCAAACACCTCTCTCTTCCTTCCAAGTAACCTCTCACCATCTCCTCCTGTATTAATTCAAATACCTTTCTCTCTCCCTCTCTCCCTGTGTTTATCCAAATACCTACCTCTCATCACCAACACCTCTCTCTTTTCTTATGTTTATTCAAATACTTCTATTTCTCTCCGTACATGTAGTGTGTATTTGGGAGGAGAGAGAGTGAGAGGAGAGAGATAGGAAACGTGAGGAGAGAGAGGGAGGTTCTCTCTGTACATGTACTATGTATTTGGGAGGAGAGAGTGAGAGGAGAGAGATGGGAAACGTGAAAAAGAGAGGGAGGAGAGAGAGTGAAAGGTTAGAGATGAAAAATAGAGAGAGAGAAGGGGTGTAGGAAGAGAGAAAGAAAGAGAACTTTGGGAGGATAGCTTTTAGAAAAGACATGCCTTTTTATATTTGTTTGGCCTAAAAAACAGGTTTAAAGTAGCTTAGGGGTTAGAAGAAATAAAATGTACAAGTTTTATGCCACAAGATATCTTTTAAAAACCTTAGGTCTATTGTGAAATGAAATTTAAAAATAGAGGGTATCCAGATATTTTCCTATTTTAAAATTTTAAATTAGAAAAAAACAAAAAAATTTACATGGTTAAACCCATTGGGGATCTAAAAATTAATCTTAAAAAAGAGGAAAGCATTCTATGTGAACCACCCACATATTATATGTGACCTTTCTCAGTTGTTCGATTTGAATGGATAGCAAAGATTTTTTATGTCATATTGTCATGCAAAAATATTATTCGATTTTTAATTTTTAGCTTACAAAACCTTTTTGAGTGAAATGGGCATGCCATCTTCATATTATGAATAACTTGGAAGAAGAAGAAAAAAAAAAAAAAAAAAAGATTCATGCAAAAAGAGACCAAAATTACCCCAAACAATCAAGGGATATTGGGGTACATTTCCATTAAAGGAAATATTTTTTCCTTTTTTTTATGATCTTGTGTGCCCTTGTGTGCAGCTCTGATTTCATTGCACAATGATTAATAAGACAACAATTAAAAATGAAACACTCTGAACCATCAGATCAAGGTCTGATGCTTGGGAGCTAACCTCTAATATTGTGACTCAAACCATCCAAACCATCTACTCAGATCTGACAGTTGAGAGAAAGGGCCACGATACTTTATTTGCATGTCTATGTTAAGCTTTTAAAAAAATGCACAATATTTACCTTTTCAAAGAAATAATTTTAAATATTTTTTTCAAAGTAAAAGTTTAAATTTTAAATTTTTTTAAAAGAGGGTGGCAGTGCATCCCATCTGAATACCTCCATCAACCAAAAATTTGTAGGGCCCACCTACCTTTCGAAGGTTTCTTTTTAATATGTTAACTTTTCTATTTGGGGCTTTAGCATTGGTATTACCTAGCCCTTTAAGGAGGTCTTTGACTCCATTATCAACAAAAGATGGGGGCCCAAATCCCCACGGACATACCACTTCAATTACCCAAAAAAACAAACGTCACTTCGTACCTTTTTTTGAAAAAAAATCAAGAAAACATGCTTCTATCGTTTTCCCTAATAAGCCACAGTTTTTTCCCAATGTTTTGAAAGAGGGTGCAGTTGGCATACGGATGCATCCGTAGCTGTAGAGATATGGTGCGCCTTCAAATTTTATCATGGTATATAATTTTGATGTAAAATGCTCTTAGGATTATCTCAAAATCTATTTTTATATCTAATTATAAAATTTTAAATTTAAAAAATGGTTAAAATCAAGTAGATCTATAAACATATGAAAATCTTGAAAATGGACGGTGTAGATAATATGTTGCAAAATGCACTATTTTTTAGACTTAAAATCTTTTTATTTTACATGGTCATACATCTCGATGTCGAGATGATCAATCAAAGGGTTTTTCAACTTTAAAACTACTTTTTCCAATGGATTTTTGAGGTGCATCTGTAGCTCTACATTATAAGGTTGCAACCTTACATAAACTTTTTACTTTGAAAAATAGCACAGTTTCAAACGTTCGAGAAAAAACTCCAATTTTTCTTTTTGTAAAAAGGTATGTTTAAACACCGATTTAAAAGTACAATTTCTGAAAATAGTTAGCAAATCACCTATTTATATGTGATATTTTAAAAAATTCAGAGTTTAAGTATATAATGTATAAAGTTGCGATCATTTCCAAAGAATCGGGAAACGTGACTTATTTAAGGAAAAATTTTTGAACGCTATGGTAGCAAAAATGGAGAAGTTCATACATTAAAAAGTAACTTTTGAAAAGTAGGTGAGCCTACAAACTTTTGATTCGTGGTGGTATTCAGATGGGGTACATTACGACCCCTCTTTCAAAAAAAAATTAAATTAAATTTGAAACTTTTACTTTCAAAACAATTATTAAAAAAATTTTATTTTGAAAGGTGACTACCGTTCTGTTTTAAGGAAAGTTTTACAAGGACCTCAGAAGCAAATAATGTATTTGTGACCCCCTACTCTCAGCCATCAGAAGTAGATTGCTGGTATGGTTCGAGTCACAATTTCATAGGTTAGCTCTCAAGCATCAGATCTTGACCTGAGAGTTCAAAGTACCATATTTTTATTCTTCACTCTATAAATCATTTTGCAGTGAAATTTAGGGTATTCATACATGTTACATGGGTACACATGGTAAAAATAATAACAAATATTTATTTGGATGGAAATTTATTAGAATACCCCTAAAATTTTTGGGGAGATTTTTTTCATTGTTTTTCATGATAACTTTTTTTTTGTTTTCTAGGTGATCCAATATGAAGATGGGATATCCCAAATTTCACACAAAAAGGTTTTGTAGAAAAAAATTAAAAATCGAATAAAGTTTTTGCTTGACATTGTGACATGAGCAATCCTAGCTATCCATTCTTATCAAACATCAGAGAAAGTGGGTCACATATAATTTATACGTGGGTGGGGTCACATAGAAAACTTTCTCCTTTTTTAACATTAAGTGTTTGATCCCCAAATATTGAGTTTATCTATGATTTTTTTTTTTACAATTTTAAACTTTTAAAATATCTCATTTTTCCACTCCGATTTTTTGTGCCAATATATTGAGTTTTTCTTGACCTGCTAACTGTGATCAACACTACCCGTCTCTTACATATATCATAAGTTTTCATGTTTCCAAGGGAGAACACTATCTTTACTCGTTCTGGTAAAGCCTAATATAGAAATTTTTTTAGGACTCAAATTTTGGGGATGTGACTTTTTCAAACCATGAGTCATTCTCAAAAAAAGAAAAAAAAAAATTACATAAATAAATTGGTAAGTGGGAAAAACAACCCAGTTTCATTCTCTATGGACTTGAAAAAATTACTTGAATAGAAATCATCTCATTTTTTAATGTTGTCGGAAAGTTCAAAATACAATTTTTTCCTTTTAAATATAATCATGTAATTATTTTTAGGTTGTTTCCAAAATTTCGGATTAAAATGATCTTCTCTATTCGGCTTCTATCCAAGGGAGTAACGGTACAGTATGCTCTAGAAGGAGCATATTATACTCGCTAATAGTCTATAAGATGATTCTCATGGAATTATCACCCCTATATAATTTAAGATAAAATTGTTTGCCTTCATGTGGTAGTAATAAAAAAAATCTTCAAAAGTTACCAGTTTATACATCATTGGGAGTGAAGCCGCTATTTCCAACTTGTTATAAAAAATCTAATGGCACTTGCTTTGCAGGTACTCCAATTGAATGAAACTAAAATTTTAGAATTACTTAACTTTTGGCCATTTCTACAATTATTAAATATTTTACTTTTAACTTTATTTAATTTTGTAAGCTAATATTTACTTTTATGTAATACTTTAATTTTATATGTAATTTCCATTTGATTAGTGATGTTTTAAGTTTGTTACTTATACTGATTATTGTCCTTTCTTCTTTTGCGTAATTGCCTTGTTTATTGAGATAGTATCTAGTTATTCTAATAAAAATTTCTTATTTTGTCCTAGTTTAGCTGGAATAAAGTGAATTCCTATTTCATATTTTATTTTATGACAGGAATTAGGGGTTTTAGAAATTTGGAGGAAAAATAAGAATGGGGAGAACTAAAACTCCTATCCCCTACACTTTCTCCCTTTTAAGAATTCCTATTGAATGAGGGATTTTGTCTTATTTTTTCTTGCCATGAAATTCCTATTTTGGCTGGTATTTGGATCTTATTTTTCTCTCATTATAGACTGATCTCAATTTTCATGACGTTATTTTTTTCACGCTTGTAATAATAGAAATGATCTTCATCATTATCATCTAAACTTTGTCTCAATTATTGGAGGTTGGCTATTAATAGAAATTAATAGCTAATAGCTTCTCATTTACAAGTGTATTTATTTACAATTGGGAAAATAAAGCCGTAAGGGCAAACTTAGGTCGATGCCAATCTTAAAATCTCTTTATAAAAAATAGATTCTTGTTGGTCTTCTCTTTCTTCATGTACAGGACATGTTCTTGGCTGGCACAGAGACCTCATCAACAGTCCTAGAATGGGCACTTGCAGAGCTCATTTGAAACCCGAAATCGCTCCAAAAAGCTCAATTAGAGATCAGGAACGCAGTAAATGGCAAGGATACAGTAAAAGAAGCTGACCTCTTAAACCTCAGCTACTTAAGGTGCATCATCAAAGAAACTCTAAGGATGCACCTCCCTTTCCCTCTCCTACTCCCTCGTGAATCCACTGAGTCATGCGAAATCAGTGGCTACCATATTCCAAAGAAGACTCGAGTTATAGTGAATGGTTGGGCCATAGGGCGGCACCCCGACTATTGGAAAGATCCCGAGAAGTTCAAACCCGAAAGGTTCATTGATAATTCTGTCGATTTTAGAGGCCAGCATTTTGAATTCTTGTCATTTGGAGCTGGTAGAAGAGGATGTCCCGGTATAACATTTGGGCTCTCAAACATGGAGTTAGCACTAGCCAAGTTACTTTACCACTTTGACTGGGAGGTCCCTAATGGGAAGCCAGAGGATTTGGACATGACTGAGGCCCATGGTGTGACTGTGGGGAGAAAAGCTGATTTACTTCTAATTGCCCATCCCAAATTTTAGCAGAATGGAGATTCCACATGGTTTGGAAGAGGAGTGAAAAAGATGATTTTCATAAGAAATGATGTTTTTAATTATATTATGCGTGGTTAGATTTGGATGTTTTTCATGGAAATTGTGTTGTGGCTGATAACAACCCAAATGCCAATGTTTTTCATTGTAATATCGTGGAATGAGTTTGAGCATTTCTTTCTCCACCTTTTCTTCAGCGTAGATCGTTAAGATTTGTGTAGTGAATAAAAATGCTAAAATTTCTAGGTAACCGAAACCAAATATATCTTATAAGAAAGTTTAACTGTCACGCAAATTGATTACAATCCACCTAGCTGTTAAAACGTGAAATTTTATAAGAAAGCTTAACGGTCACGCAAATTGATTACAATCTATCTAGCTGTCAAAACGTGAAATCCGACAACTTGAAAGCGTCATATATGTCAAAAATTTTACTTTGGACTTTGTGCTATATCAATAGCATTATCTTGCGAGTTCAATTTCATATCCAACAACAAAGGATGATTGTGACATCCTTGCCCTAAAGGTACATGGTTTTATTTTATATTTTTTTATTGTGAGATTCTTGCACTAAGGGTATATAGTTTTATTGTGTTCCATATCAGCATTATTGTGCCATTTTTTAAATAGAAATTTTTAAGGCGGCCCAACACATCTATTTCTCTAGGTACCGACGCCTTCACCAACTCTTCATTTATATCTTAATTGAATAGTTAATAAGCCATATCTGCTAGTCTCTTGGTATTAAATTGGGTACTCATGCTTATCATCCATTGTCCCTACTTTAAAGGCAAACTTGAAAGCAGATAACAACATATCTTCGTTGTCTATTGTTATCTATCGATAACAACATATCTTCGTTTTTCATTGTAATATCATGGAATGAGTTGCAGCGTTTCTTTTCTCCACTGTTTCTTCAACGTAGATCGTTAAGAGTTGTGTAGTGAATAAAAATGCTGGAATCTCTAGGTAACCGAAGCGAAATATATATTATAAGAAAGGTTAAATGTTACGCAAAGTGATTACAATCCACCTAGCTATCAAAACGTGAAATCTGACAACTTGAAGGCATCATATATGTCAAAAATTTTACTTTGGACTTTGAGTTATATCAATAGCATTATCTTGCATAGCCCAATTTCACATCCAACAACTGAAGGTGATCGTGACATCCTTGCACTAAAAGTACATGATTTTATTTTATATATTTTTTTTGGTGACATCCTTGCACCAAGGGTATATAGTTTTATTGTATTCTATATCAGCATTATTGTGGCATTTTTTAAATAGAAATTTTTAAGGGGGCCCAACACGTCTATTTCTCTAGGTATCGACGCCTTCACCAACTCTTCATTTATATCTTAATTGAATAGTTAATAAGCCATATTTGCTAGTATCTTGGTATTAAATTTGGTACTCATGCTTATCATCCATTGTCCCTATTTAAAGGCAAACTTGAAAGCAGATAACAACATATTTTCATTGTCTATTGTTATCTATCGATACTAAGGGTTCGTTTGGTTCGTATGAAAACTTGTATCATGAAACAGGTTGCATGGGAAACATATAGCTGCACATGTTTGGTTCATGTGTAAAGTCTACGGAAACCTTTTCCAAAGGAAATGGTTTTACTCGTGTGAAATATAATCCCCACCCCACAAGGTGGGGAGTGTTAGTCCCAATAATGAAAATAAATAAATAAATAAAATCGATGAACAACTTACTCTGATCTGCATTTAAATCACACGAAGGACTTAAAGTTTTATACCAAAACCTATAGACCAAGCCATCTGGTGACAGACTACGTTTAGAGTCCCCTTGGTGAATCTCCTTCACCAATTTTCCATCATTTTCTATCTCCCTTTTACTTGAGCTCTATTTATAGAGAACCAGCTTTTTGTAACTCTCACATTCATAGTCTATAGGAGTTGAGATCTAAGTATAACTCTTGCCTTAATTCTCTTAAGTACAATCAATTAGGATTAACAAGTTGTCACCAAACTGTTAACCTATATAATGAGCTAAACCTGTCATTAGTGTACTAATGACTCACACAATAGGATGTCATCCAAACATGCTTACAATTTGATAAAAGATATTTAGAGATTAAATAATTTTGTACATCCATAATATATATATAAAAAAATTCTTACAAAGAATCCAAACACATGATTGAGTTTTCCCTCCAATGACACTGGGTTTCCCCTCCAATGCAAAATCTTATAAAAGCTCTAAAATAGATTCTAGTATATGGTATTGCCTCATATCAACCACATGGGATTTCACATATACTATACAATATGGCTTTTGTACCATTATTGAAAAATAAATTCCCGGGATAAAAGGGCCCGATAGGCCATATTTCCAACATCTCCCACTTGGCTTGAAGGCCCTATGACTTCTTGTACATGTCATTGCCTCATGCTTTCTACATGGGATTTCCATATACTCAGCCTGAAGGCTCTTTGACATCTTGTATATGGCATGGCCTCATGTTTTTTACATGGGATTTTCATATACCCACCAATATGATTTTATGAACCATTATTGGATTTCTATTTGAACTTATCTCAATCCCATAGCTACTATATGTTTTTCAAAAATTTCCTGGCTCAGAGCCTTAGTCAATGGAACTACAATCATCTCATTTGAATGTATATAATCAACTGTTATATCTCCATATTCCACTACATCTAAATATAGTGGTACCTCCTACGAATGTGCTTGGATTTAGAGTTTATTTTCGAATCTTTGAGAATGACAATTGTTGTTTGATTATCACATAACATGTTTATAGGCTCATTTTCAATGCATTCCAATTTTAAATCCATGAGAAATTTTTTCAACCAAACAGCCTCTTGTGATCCTAAATTGAAAGCCACATATTTTACTTCCATGGTTGATAAAGCAACACAATCTTGTTTTTTACTGTACCATGATACAACATCTCCACCAAGCGTGAAAATGAAATCGAAAGTAGATTTACTATCATCACAGTCACCACTCCAATCTGCATCAGAGTAACCCTGAGGCTTAAGGGAAGAACCTTGATAGTGCAACTTGTATTTCTTTGATCCTTGGATATATCTTAATATCTTTTTTATTGCTTGCCAGTGTATCATTATGGGGTTTCTTTGAAACCTGCTAACAAGTCAAACAACAAAACATAGATCTGCCTTAGTGCATGACACAATATAATTAATGCACCCAATTGCTTGAGCATATGAAATATTTCTCATATCATCATTATCATTAGTAGGACATAAATCAATGGATATTTTAACTACTTTATCAACATGGGTGGAGACCGGTTGGCATAAATCCATTTTAAACTGTTTAACAATAAATTCTAAATAATGCTCTTGAGATAAGCCGAGCATCATTTTTTATCTATCTCTTATAATTTCAATTCCTAAGACATATAATGCAAACCCCATATCTTTCATTTCACCATTATATGTCAACCATGATTTTGTTTTATTAATCATATCTATGTCATTTTCAGCAATCAAAATATCATCCACATATAAAGACAATATCACTATCTTACTCCCACTAGTCTTAATGTAAATACAATGATCACTTTCATTAGAAACAAAAGCAAGTTTCATAATTGCATCATGAAATTTTAAATACCATTGTCTAGAAGATTTCTTCAATCCATATAGTGATTTAATTAATTTGCACACTTTATTTTCTTTGCTTTCAACAATATATCCTTCAGGTTGTAACATGTATATATCTCTTCACTTAAATTTCCATTGAGAAATGCAATTTTAACATCCATTTGAAATAATTCTAAATCAATGTTGGTCACAATAGATGTCAAAATTCTAACAGAAAAAATCTTACTTCTGGAGAAAAAGTATAAACAAAATCTATACTTTCCTTTTGGTTATACCATTTAGCAACAAGTCGTGCCTTATATTTATCTATACTACCATCAGTCTTGAGTTTTCTTTTTAATATCCATTTGCAACCAATGTGTTTTCTGCCACTAGGCAAATCTACCAACTCCCATACAAGGTTTTTAGCTATAGAATCCATTTCTTCATTCATAGCATTATTCCAAAAAACAGATTCATCAGAATTAATAGCTTCTTTATAATTTAAAGGTTCAGTAATATCTTGACAAGCAAAATTATAGTATTGGTCGAAAGTGTTCATACAAACAAAACTCTGGTATGGTTCTAAGTGATATGGTTCTTTTTGTTAGAATGTATTTTTCAATACCTTAGTCCCTGATGCAGAATAAAGAAGGAAATAGGTCAATAAAGCCTACAAAACAGTGGAAATTTCGACAGTCTCAGAATTTCCTCATAATTGGTCAAGATCTTCATCATCACTCCAGAAGGCCACTTGCCAATTTTCATCATGATCAGACATATTTAAGGCAGTGAACACAAAGAAACAATTTCTGCAAAATCGGTCTCTAGTACCCTCAAATGGATCCCGTAACTAGAACTATACTTTTGGTGCATCAAACAGTTGTGGGACCACCGCCATTAGATCTAGCACAGTCGAAAACCCCTATGGGTCAAGTTTCGGCTTAATCGGGCTCTCCAAGACAAAATTATAGGTAAAACACCCAAAAAGAGGTAGGTCGCACACTATTCCCTAGTGCCCACCTTGCACCAAAACACCATTAAAGGTGGCTGATTTTACAGTCACAGGCAGTGACTTTCGGGGCCTATATCTCACTCGTTCTAAGTGGGATCTCGCTCAAATTTGGTGAGCATGTTCGTCTCATCAAGACAAGCGATTCGATATGTGGTATGTCTCGTGATGATGCTTGAACAGGGAGAAAAACTAGAGAGAAGTTGCTGATCCATGAAGAAAGTTATAGAAAATTTAGCAGCAGCACGCCCTACCCTGGCGGCCAAATCACGATGCTTGCATACCTTATCGGCACGAAACCAATTGCATTATGTGCATAAGGTCTGTGGCCTTCTCTGGTCCGAACCCCGCATACGATGAGTGGTTGTATTTCACACAAGGAGGCGTCGAAGCTGCTATAAATTTCGGCCGTCGGATTTCAAGATTTCGGTCAAAAACTCAAGACGACGAAATCTTCATTCTGACACAAAATCGAGCTGCGTTTGTTGCAACGTGATTGTAACCGCATGCTCAGTATGATTCAACAAAAACGTCACGAAGAAACATCAAGGAACGAACACACAATCAATCCAAAGTTTTCAAAATTCAAGCAAATTTCAAGTTTCATGATCATGGCTTAAAAACATGATTCATGGCTCGAAGTTGGTATCAAATCGATCGCCATGCCGAGCCCCATAAGAAAATAATCATCTTTCGATCAAACGGGCATCAGAACAACCCCGGATCAGTCATGGAAGATCACGCAAGTTCTAGGGCAGCAGTAGAGACTGTTCAGGAATTCTACACATTGTTAGACAAGGGCAAAACAGTCATTTTTAGAATTTCTTTTAATTCAATTAAATTGTAATTCTCTTCAATTCTAGGTAGTATTTGGGGCGTATACCCATGTTTTAGCCCAATTCTATATAAGCATGCAGAGCCAAATTGTAAAGAGACCTCGATTCATTTCTTCAATCAATCAATAAAGTTCTGATTTTTGCTTGAGCTCGTGGGTGCGTTTTGGATAGAGAGAGAGAGAGGAGAGAGGAGAAAAGGGTTGGTACCTTTCGGTAAGGTAACTTTCTCTCTCCTCCCCTCTTTCTCTCTCTTCCCCTCTTTCTCTCTTCTCCCCTCTTTCTCTCTTCTCATCTTTATCTCTCTTTCTCTCCCCTCCCTTCTTTTTTTCGTTTCTATTTCTCTTTCTCTCTTTTCTCATCTCTATCTCTCTTTCTCTCTCTTCTTCTCATCTTTATCTCCCTTTCTGCTCTTTGTCTAACACAATCAGCGAAACTTAGCGCCGACTGCATCCTCCCTCTCCTCTGTCTAAACACAATTGGCGAAGCCTAGCACCGACTACATCATCTCTCTCTCCTCTGCCTAAACACAGTCGGCAAAGCCTTACACCGACTGCATCCTCTCTTTTCTCGTCTAACATAGTCGATGAAGCCTAACGCAGACTGCATCCCCTCTATCTTCTTGTCTAACACAGTCGGTGAAGCCTAGTGCCGACTGCATCCTCTCTCTCTTCTCGTCTAACACAGTCGATGAGACCTAGCACCGACTGCATCCTCTCTCTCTTCTCGTTTAACACAGTCGGCGAAGCCTGATGTCGACTGCATATTCTATATTTTCTCTGTTTAGCACAGTTAATGACACTTAGCGTCGACATTGTTCCCTCTCTCTTCTTTGTCTGATACAGTTGGCGACGCTCAGAGCCGACTGTGACCACTTCCTTGTCTTTGCCTAATACAGCCAGCGACACCTAGCGTCGTCTGTGTTTTTATCTCTTCCCTCATATTCTTCTTTTTCTTTCCTTCTCTTCCCACTCCTTCTTTATTCTCTCTTATTCTCTTATCTTACTCTTCTTATGTTTTTCTTTATGATATCTGTTATTTCTGTTATTCTTTCGTTTGAGTAAGAGGGGTTGAGATTAGCCTTTCATGGTAGTCTTGTTATCTAGTTGTAAGGTTATTGTGCCAGAATTACTGTGCCAGAATTACTGTGCTCGCTTTATTGCCATGACACACTAACCATAGTAGCTAGCTAGTCAGTATCGGTATTAATGTCTAGTAGTAATCCTGTTGAGCCGGTCCGAGTTATCGAGCCCGTTTTACTACCACGTCAGGACAACTATTTACCAGCTTAGTCACTGTGCTGGTCTCCCCGCCTGGTCAAATTCTTCTCTCCCCCATCTTTCTTATCTTATTATTCTCTTCTTCTTTTGAATGTGAATGCTTGTGTACGTTCACCAAAGAGGAAAAGGTGAGATCTGTCGTGGTTAGGTGCCTCGATCTCGCCCTCCGGATCTGATGATCGGGCGGCACACGTCTCGAGTTTCATTGGGACCCTGGAATTTTGAGATCGCTCTCTCGGGAACCTCGTTCAAGAACAAAGGCAGGTATTACCAACCAGTGAGAGAGGAATTTAAGGTCGTGAGGCGGGACTTACCTCATGTGGGACCGTGATACGCTCGGGCTGGCTCGCGTGGGCACCCTCTTAGATCACGTTGGAAAGCCCACTGGCCTATGACCGGTTTGGAGTCGCCTCCCTTGACCTATTTCTCCTTTCCTGCAAACACACACACACACATATTATAAGTACCGACAAGTGGGGAAAGGTTCCCCACGTTGTTATGGGGTGAGTGTACATAATGAAATGACACATGACAGAAAATGGGATGACAATAAAATAGATTAATTAAAATAAAACTGGAAAATGGAACTAAATAGATGAGACTAATATGAAGTGAAGTAAAATAAAATGGAAGGGATGAAATAAAGTAAGATGAGATGATTAAAACGAAGTAGCTAAATAAAATGAGTAACTAAAATAAAAGGAGTCAAATAAAATAAAATCAACAATGGAATGAACAAAATAAAATAAGGGAAAGCAGAATGGAATGGTTGAGGTAAGGGAAATGAGCGTAAGCTAAGGATGGATGGATGAGGTTAATTTGGATGACAAAAATAATAAAATAAATAAAGAGGAGTAGGCGGGATAAATATTAGATGGTTTAATAAAATAAACATTAGCAAAGATAGGAGTTGAAATGGTATCATAAGATAAAACAAAAGAAATGCATGAGTTGAGAAAGAAGGAACTTTTTTTGTTTTTTTTTTTGTGGGACCCTACGTGCACGTATTTGAGTAAAAAAAAAAAAGTGTTTTGATGAAGAGAGAGAGAAAAGGGTGAGAGTGGGTTTCATTGAGTTATTTGGGTGCTTTAAGGTCCATAACAAAAAGATAGGACACTAAAATAATATAAAAAAAAGAGTTGAACTTTTGGTGAGAAGAGAGAGAAAACCTCTCATGTGGGTTACTGAGCTTTTTTTTAGTCTTAGAGAGAGATGGAGCTTTTGTTGGGTTAATTGGTTTTTAAATAAGGAGGTAGCACGAATGGCTTTGGATGGATCGAACGTGACGAGCTTCATTCAAACGAAAGGTAACCGAAAAAACAAGAAGTAGTTTTCGTTTCGGAAGGCTTAGAGGGGAGAACATAAAGTGCTCAGTTCGCTCTTTTGCTTGGGCGAGAGGAGAGTAGAAGACACGAAAGAGAGTTAGAGCAAACTAACACAGTGGGAGATGGTTGAGAACCGGTGGTGAAAGAGTGGACAGCAGAGGTCGTAGAAGTTGCTGCGAAGAAATAGAATGGAAAAGGAGGAGGTTGCAGGTTAGAGGAATGGGCTGAGGGAAGACAGTAGAGCGTGTGCGACAGGTTGCAGCAGAGATGACCGAAGAAAGGAGAAGGTGGCAGAAATTAGTGGCGAAAATAGGTGAAAAGGAGAAGCAGAGATGTATGAAAGGAAAACACAGAGATGGCTGAGTTCGGGGGGGAGGGGGCCACGAGAGGTCACTCGCGAGTGGTAGCTTGAGCTAGTACAAGGTGGGTGGTGATTACTGTGTGAGGCAGCAGGCTGGCGGGGGTGATGGTTCTGTGAGAGATAGCTCGGCCATGGAGGAAAGGGAGCAGCAAGATGGTGGCTGTGGCTGCTTGGTTGTTGACTGTGGTGTGGAAGAAATGAAGATAGCAGAGGTGGTTGAGAGTGACGAAGAGCAGGGGCGATTGCTGATGATTGGCAGCAACAGGGTGGTAGAAGTTGAACAAAAAAGGAAAGGAGGCAGCAGGCAGCTGCTGCCTGGTGCATGGGAACGAGAAACGAGAGGGACAGGGAAGGATGAAGGCTTGGTTGTAGGCTGTGGCAACTGGGTGAGAGATGAGGCAGGTTCGTTGGGTGCCCTTTTTAAAGAGAGAGAAGGCAGCGAATGATTGGGGGAAGAAAATGGGTTGCTGCCGGCCATGGGAAGAGGGACACAGCCGGCGCTAAGAAGAGGAAAAGGAGCGCTAAGAAGAGGGAAAGGTAGCGCACAGCCGGCGCTAAGAAAAGGGAAAGGGAGCGCACAGCCGGCCCTAAGTAGGAAATCGCACACCGAGATATGAAGATTGGGGAATGGTGGCCGTACGGGACCACATAACGTGAGAGAGAAAGAAGATATGCGAAGGTGAACCAAGAGGGTAACATGAAAGGATCACAAAAATAGAAGAGAATGGGACGTAGACATGAGCAATCACCAGTAAAAGATAAAGGAGGTAGATCCGAGGGTGCACATGGAAGCAGGTAGGCTTGCAAGGGATAAAAAAGTACGAAAAGAGGTAAATTGTAGTCATGCTGGACCACCGGGAGAGAGAGTAGAAAGTTGTGGCCATGAGGGACCACAAGGAAAGGGCAAGAGAAGGGTTGTGGTCATGCAAGACCACAAGGAAAAGGAAAAGGGAAAAGAAGAGAACGAGAACAACACAGTCGGTGATAGGGCTCCACTGTCTATGAAAGAGGAGAGAGAAAGAGATAGAGATGATGAAGACAAAGGTGATGGCTGGCCCTACCACTCGTGCAGACTACAAGGCCCACCTCATGGGAGGGGTTCAGACCATTATCTCAATCATTAAAAGGAAGAGAGAGAAAGAAAGAGAAGAGAGAGAAGATAGAAATAAAAGAGAGAGAAAGAGATAAATAAAAGGGAGAGAAAGAGATAAAAAAGATGAGATAGAAAAGAGGAGAGAGAAAATTACCTTACCTAGGGGTACCGGTACTTTCTTCTCTCTCCTTTCTCTCTCCAAGATATACCCTCGAATTTAAGCAAGAATAAAAAATTTTATTGAATGATGAAAAAATGAACCAAAAGGTCAATTGGGCTAAAACATGGGTGGATGCTCAAAAACTACCTCAATTGAAGATAATTACAATTATTCTAAATTTTTAAAAATTAAGAAAATAGGATACAAAATGATTATTTTACCCTTGCCTAACAATTTATAAAATTTCAAAACAGTCCCTGCTGCTGCCCTAGAACTTGTTTAATCTTCTCTGACTGATCTGGGGTTGCTCTGATGCCTGTTTGATCAAAAGATGATGGTTTTTATGGTAAGACTCGGCATGACAATTGATTTGATACCAATTTCGAGCCATAGATCTCATTTTTAAGCCACGTGCATGAAACTTTAAATTTGCTTGAATCTTGAAAACTTCGGATTAATGGTGTACTTATGCCTTGACGTTTTTCCAGTTATTTCTTCATTATAGTGCACTAAGCATGCCGTCATGATCGCATGGCAATAAACGGGAAGCGATTTGAAGCCCGAACGAAGATTTCACAACTTTTGGGTTTGGCCGGAATTTGGAAATCCTATAGCCGAAATTTCAGTTACTTCCTCGGCTTCGTACGTAAAATCTGACCGTCCATCATGTACGGGGTTTGGACGAACGTTATCCCTGGACCTTACGCACACAAATCAATTGATTTCGTATCCATCCGTTACGCGAGCGTCGTGATTTGGTCCACCGAGCGAGGCGTGTCGCTGTTGAATTTTCTGCAACTTTCTCACTGATCGGCAATTTCTCTCTAGCTTTTCTCCTTGCTCATCATCGTCACGGGGCGTACTACATATCGAAACGCTCGTTTCGATGAGACGAACATGCCCACTAATTTTGAGTGCGATCCGACTCAAAACAAGTAAAATATGGGGCCTGAAAGTCACTGCCAGTGACTATGAAAACAACCACATTTAATGGTTTTTTGGTGCAGTGAGGCCACACAAGAATAGTGTGCGACCTAGCCCTTTTTAGTATTTCACCTATAACTTTGTCCTGACATGTCTGTTTGAGCCGAAACTTGACCCTCAGGGGTTTTCAACCGTACCGGATCCAATGGAAGTGATGCCACAACTATTTGATGTACCAAAAATATAGTTCCAGTTATAAGGGTCTGTTTTAGGGTTCTAGAGGCCAATTTTTCGAAAATTGTTTCTTTGTGTTCACTACCTTAGACATGTAGGAATGTGACGAAACTTGGCAGGTGGCCCTTTGGAGTGCTTATGAAGATTTTTACCCATTCTGGGGCAATTATGAGACCTTTGAGAATTCCACTGTTTTGTCAAGCTTTATTGACCGGCTTCCTCTTTATTCCGCAGCAGGGACCAAGGTGCTGAAAAATGTGTTCAAACATGTCGACCCACCTATCTTATAATATTTTTCATATGTGTGTGATTGCAGAAAACATGAGAATACAAACCAAGGGAGGCGATTCCGAACCAGTTTTATTACTGGGGGGCTTTCTTCATGATTTAAGAGGGCGCCCACGTGAGCCAACCCTAGTAAGTCCCAAACCCACCTTAAATTCCACTCTCATCGTTGATAATACCTACCCTTATTCTCGAGAGAGTGATCTCAAAAGTCCTAGGTTTCCCTGAAACCCGAGAAGCGTGCCGTCGGATCATCAAGATTCGGAGGGTGAGATCGAGGCACCTAACCAGAATGGTGACTCCATTGGGGACTTACTATCCCTTAGTCAGATCATTCTTATTTGGCTAGTTCTTTTATTATCTGCTTTTATTATCTTTTCGCACATCACTTATGGCTATTGGGTTCTGTAACCCATTCATCTAGATCAGGGATTTTCTGATCCCCGCATTCACGAGCGCCCTTAGGGAACAAGTTCCTCCGACTTTGTTCCCAACCGTCCTTTTGAGAAAAGACCCCTTGTCTAGCTCTCAGGTCTTAACCTGGACCGGTGTTAGGAGGGCCTAAAAGGTCCCTCACTCTCCATCTCGTTGCTTTGCTGGAACCTCCGCCAAGGCACCCTGCATCGGCAACACATCTGTTGCGTCACACAACATGCACCTAGCCACTTGCAAGTCACTTATTGGTCGTATTCCTAAGATATGCTGAAAGGCTGCCCAGTCCCTTTCTGCAAAAGGAAAGGAAGTTTCCATTGCGTCAGTGGGTCGCCGCAAGGCTACCCCCAACGTTCCTGCACCACCACGAGTCTCTATCCCTAGAGGCCTCGACACATCAAGGCGGGGGCCCTACGACTTCCATCCCTCACACACAAGGCTCGTGGGTCACCTACTCGACACACACCTCGGGGCAACCCTTATGTTACCTCGAGTCCGTGTCCAGGCTCAAACCTTCAAAGGCCAGGTCTTACACACGCTGCTCATATGAATCTCATTACTTAGGGCAACACCTTTGATGCGCCGACCCGAGTACACAGGAGACGATCTTCTCCTTCTCCTACTTAGCATACACAAGCGCACCCTGCAAGGGGCAGGCCTCCACTTGTTCTCTTACAGACATCTACTCGCAGTTCTCAGCCTCCTAAGGCCACACCACTTGTTCGAGGCTGGGTTGACCCTCAAGTCACCCGTGATCCTTCTTCAAGGGGTGCACACGCGTCACCATTTCAGACAACCTCTCGCCCTCGACTCAGACGTTCTCATGAGTCAACCATGCTTTTACCTGCTCCTCTTTCTTCGAGCAAGCACCTTCAGCCTTGGTACTCGAAGACCTTCCCCAAGAATACCATCCTAAAACAGCCTCGTCAATTCACTCATGTTCTTACAGTTCATAGCTCGAGGCAAAAACCTGATGGAAGATCTAGTCCTTCATCCTCCCCGGACTAAGATGACTCCAGTCCTTGGTCCTCATCCTTTGCCGCACCTGATGGAGACAGCTCTCTCTTGTGTAAGAAGAGCCGACCAGCCGCATGTTTGAACGTATTTTTCAGCACCTTGGTCCCTGATAGGAAGCAGGTCAATAAAGCCTACAAAACAGTGGAAATTACCTACAGTCTCAGAATGGCCCAAGAATTGGTCAAGATCTTCATCAGCACTTCAAAAGACCACTTACCAAGTTTCATCCCGATCAGACATGTCTAAGGCAGTGAACATGAAGAAATAATTTGAGCGAAATTAGTCTCGAGCACCCTGAAATGGACCCTGTAACTAGACCTGCACCTTTGATGTGTCAAACAGTTGTGGGACCACCGCCATTAGATCCGATATGGTCGAAAACCCCTATGGGTCTTCGGCTTAATCGGGCACTCAAAGACAAAGTTATGGGTAAAAGACTAGAAAGGGTAGACTGCACACTATTCCCGTGTGGCCTCACGGCATCAAAACACCATTAAAAGTGGTTGTGTTTACAGTCACGAGCAGTCACTTTCGAGCTCTATAACTCACTTGTTCCAAGTCGGATTGTTTCCAAATTTGGTGAGCATGTTCGTCTCATCAAGACGAGTAATTCGATATGTGGTATGCCCCGTGACGACACCCGAGCAAAGAGAAAAACTAAATGAAAGTCACTGATCTGTGAAGGAAGTTGCAAAACATTCAGCAGCAGCATGCCTTGTTCGAGAAGCGGGATCACGACGCTCGCATACCCGATCGGTGAGAAACCAATTGCATTATGTGCATGAGGTCTGAGGCTATCTCTAGTCCAAACCTCGCGTACGATGAAGAGTTGGATTTCACACACGAAGGCGTCAAAGCTTCTGTAAATTTTCGCAGCCGGATTTCAAGATTCCTGTAAAAAACGCAAGAAGACAAAATCTTCATCTGGACACGAAATCAAGCTATGTTGTTGCAACATGATCGTGATGGCATACTCAGTGTTATTCAATGAAGACGTCATTAAGAAACGTCAAGGAACGAACACATAATCGATCCGAAGTTTTCAAGATTCATCCAAAATTCAAGTCTCATAATCATGGCTCAAAAATATGATTCATGGCTCGAAGTTGGTATCAAAACGATCGTCATGTCGAGCCCTACAAGAAAACAATAATCTTTCAATCGAAGGGGCATCAGAACGACCTCGGGTCAGCCACAGAAGATCACACAAGTTCTCGGGCAGTAGTAGGGACTGTTCTGAAGTTTCACACATTGTTAGGTAGGCGCAAAACAGTCCTTTTACACCCATTTTTAGAATTTCTTTAAATTCAATTAAATTGTAATTATCTTCAATTCTAGGTAGTTTTTAGACGTACACCCATGTTTTTGCCCAATTCTATACAAACAGCCAATGCCTCATTGTACAAGGAGGGAATCCATTCTTCTTGGATCAATCAATAAAATTATGAATTTTGCTTATGCTTGTGGGTACGTCTTGGAGAGAGAGAGAGAGGAGAGAGAAGAAAAGGATCGATACCCTTTAGGAAGGTATCTTTCTCTCTTCTACCCTTTATCTCTCTCCTCCCCTTTATGTCGTCTCTATCTCTTTCTCTCTTGTCCCCTCTTTCTCGTCTCTATCTCTTTCCCTCTCCTCCTCACTATCTTGTCTCTATCTCTTTCTCTCTCCTCGCCTGTTTCCATTTCTATCTATATCTCTTTTTTTCTAGTCTCTATCTCTTTCTCTCTTCTCCCCTATTTGTCGTTTCTATCTCTATCTCTCTTCTTCTCGTTTCTATCTCTCTTCTCTTCTTCTGAAGCCAGTCGGCGAAGCTTAGCGCCGGTTGGATTTCTCTCTCTTTTTCTTTTTTGAGAAAGTCGGTGAAGCCTAACGCTGGCTGGATTTCTCTTTCTCCTCTTCTTCAGTCCCAGTCAACGAAGCCTAGCGCCAGTTAGATTTCTCTTTCTTCTCTTCTTCAGTCCCAGTCAACGAAGCCTAGCGCCCGCTGAATTTCTCTTTCTTCTCTTCTTTAGTCCTAGTCAGCGAAGCCTAGCGCCGGCTGGATTTCTCTTTCTTCTCTTCTTTTGAAGCTAGTTGGTGTTGGATTTCCCTCTCCTTCTCTTTTGTCACAGTCGGTGAAGCCTAACGCCGATTGGATTTCCCTCTCCTTCTCTTCTGTCACAGTCGGTGAAGCCTAGCTCCGGTTGGATTTCCCTCTCTTTCTCTTCTGTCACAGTCAGCAAAGCCTAACGCCGGTTGGATTTCTCTCTCTCCTTTTTTGTCACAGTCAGTGAAGCCTAGTACTGGCTCGATCTCTCTCTCTTGCTTCTCTTCCATCACAACCAACGCAAGCCTAGCACTGGCTAGGTCTCTCCTTTTCTTCTCTTTCATCATAGTCGGAAAAGCCTAGTGTCGACTGCATCTTCTCTCTCTGCTCCTCTATATAACACAGTCGGTGAAGCCTAACACCAACTGTATTTTCTCTCTCTTCCTTCTGACACATCCAGCAATGCCTAGCACTAACTGTGCTTCCTTCCCTCTCTCTCTTTCATTCTCTCGCCTTTCATACTCTTCTCTTCCCTTCTTCCTTCTGTTCCCTTCTTCTTTTACTTCATTTCTTATTCTTTCCTCATAACCATTATCTTGTTACTCTTTCATTTGACTAAGAGGGATTAAGGTTAGCCTCTCATGGTAGTCATGTCATCTAACTGTAATTTTGTTGTGTCAAGATTACTTGGCCTACTTTATTTCTACCACAGACTAACCATCGTGCCAAGCTAGTTGGTATTGGTAATGACGTCTAATAGTAATCCTGTGAGCCGGTCTTAATTGTTGAACCCGTTTTTCTACCGCATCAGGCCAATTATTCACCAATGTGGTTACCATTATGATCTTCCCGCTCAGTTGAATTCTTCTCCCCCCCGTCCTTATTCTCTTATTTTTCTTTTTGAATTGCGCATGCTTGTGTAGGTTCATCAAAGAGGAAAAGGGTGAGGTCTGACCCACCTGCCTTATAATCTTTGCCATATGTGTGTCATTGCAGAAAAAAAGAAGAATACAAGCTAAGGGAGGCTATTTTGAGCCAATTTTATTACTGGGGGGCTTTTTTCGTGATCTAAGAGGGCACCCACATGAGTCAGCCCGAGTAAATTCCTCTCTCACCGGTTGGTAACACCTGCCCCCGTTCTCTAACAAGGTTCTCGAGGGAGCGATCTCAAAAATGTCCCGGGTCTTCCCTTGAAACTCGAGATGCGCATCGCCCGATACCTAAAGGATCCAGAGGGTGAGATCAAGGCACCTAACCAGCTTAGTGACTCCATTGGAGACTTACTACCCCTTAGTTGACACGTTCTTGTTTGGTTAGTTTCTTATTTTATTATATGCTTTCATTATCGTTTCACATTTTATTTATGGCTTGTGGGTTCCGTAACCTATTCATCCGGATCGAGGATTTTCTTATCCCCGTATTTGAGAGTGTCCCTAGGGAACAAGTTCTTTCGACTTCATTCCTGACCATCCTCTTGAGCAAAGACCCCTTGTCCAGCTACCAGGTCTTAACCTGGACCGGTGTGAGGTGGGACTTGAAGGTCCCTCACTCCCCATCTCTTCGCTCTAGTGGAAACTCCACCAAGGCACCTTGCATCAGCAGCACTTTTCTTGCCCCACACAGCATGCACCCAGCCACCAGTAAGTTTCTTGTCGGTCATGTTCCTGAGGTACGCCGGAAGGCTACCCAGTCCCTTTCTACAAAAGGTAAGCAAGTTGTCATCGCTTATGTGGGTCGTCATAAGGCTACCCCCCACATTTCTGAACCATTGATCTCTATCCCTAGAGGCTCAACACATCGAGGTGGAAACCCCACGGTCTCTACCCTTCTCAAATGCCACAAGGCTCGTGGGTTACCCACTCCAATCAAACCTCGAGTTACCTCGAGTCCGTGTTCAAGATTGAACCTTCCAAGGTCAGATCCTACGCATACTGATCCCATGCATCCCATCGCTCGGGGCAACGCCATTGTTACGCCAACCCGAGTATATAGGAGATGACCCCCTTGTCCTCTTACTCTGCACGCACAAGTGCACCTTGTTAGGGGCAGGCCTACACCTGTTCTCTTACAGACACCTGCTCGTAGTTCTTGTCCTCTTAAGACCAGATCACTCGCACAAGCCCAAGCTGACCCCCACATCTCCCGTAATCCTTCTTCAAGGGACGCACACGCGTTGCCATCATAGACATCCCCTCGTCTTAGACTCGGGCCTTCGCATGAATCAATCCTGCTCCGGCCCACTCCTCCCTCAACGAGCAAGAACCTTCAACCTTGACATTCGAAGGTTTTCCCCAAGAGTACCATCCTGAACCAGCCTTGTCACTTTGGTCGTGTCTCTGGAGCTCATAAGAGAGCTCAGAGCATCGACCTAATGGAAGATCGAGTCCTTCATCCTCCCCGGCCCAAGATGACTCAAGTTCTTGGTCATCACCTATTGCCGCACCTAATGGAGACAACTCTCTCCATTGCAAGAAGAGCTGATCAGCGGCGCCCTAGATTGTAGTTTTGGTGCGAGGTTCATCAAAACCTCAAGGCTAAACTCGATAGAGGTATGCAAATGTTGACTAGGGAGGTGACCAAGGCAGTCAAAATAATCAATTCTGATGACTCTCTTCACCTGAATCCCTTCTACCCCCTTCAGACGATGAAGCCTGAAGAAGAGCTTCATGAGCCATATGTCGTGGTTATTGTCGTAGAAGAAGACCTAGCCACTCAGCAGCCACGGTCTGAAAACCGTTGAGAATCAGTCCAAACGCGATCAGTGTACCAGAGTCGAGTTCAGTCAGGGCATGCTGGTCCCCCTGCTGACTGACCTACCACATATGACCTGTCAAGGTCACAAGCCCTCAGTGCCCACTCACATTGACCTCCCTCGAGAAACGGTCAGTGTAATGGTTGTAAGGGAGCTCGGTGATGCGTAGGAAGAGTGCATGAACAAGTTTGAGGATATGGTGTGCGTGATGATGGAAAAGATCGATTGCATTGATGCTGCACGCCAGTCGGTTAACCATGAGGTCAACGCCCATCACTTTGATGGTGCACCTCCACGGCAACCCCCTCCTTCTACCTCACAAGACAATTATGTCCCTCATCCTATGGTCACACATAGCATTAAGATTAGACAAATCCCGAGGATACAAGGTGCGACGCCTTATCGAAGGCCATACCCCTAATATATTGACTAGGTTCCATTTCCCTCAAATTATAAGAAAGGGAAGTTTCCTCTATTCAGCGAAACCGTGTCCCGAACCAGCATATTGCCCAATTCCAGGAAGCATGTCGAGAATTCCGATTGACGGGAGAATTCTTCTCCGATAGTTCTTTGAGACCCTCGATGGCCCAGCATTTCAATGGTATGCCCTACTTCCTCCAAACTCAGTACATCCATGGGAGGAGATGGAGAAATTGTTCTATCGATGCTTTTATGAGGTCGAGAGAGAGGTTCAAACCATCAAACTTCTCACCCTAACTCAAGACCCCAATAAGCCTGTGGATCAGTTCATATCATGATGGAGAAATTTGGCTTCCCGTCATCCTAATCCTATGCCTGAGAAGGAAGCAATCCAAACTTGCATGTGAAACATTGTAAGGTAATGGGTAAAAGAGCCCCCAAATAAAAGGAAGTTGTTGAAAACCATCTCTACGGCGCCGCTTCCCAAGTTCAAGTGAAAATCCGTAAAGGACGCTTAGACCAATAAACAGGTTGATGCAACGCTCGCCTCAACAGATAGATTCAGCCCTCACTCAAAAAGGAAAATCCCTGGTGTTACAATACTAGGATAAAAAAATACGAGCTTTAAGGAAAAGATTTTCACAGCCTGAGTCTAGTTGCAAAAGAACTCAAAAGATAAAATACTCGCCAAGACTGCAATACAAGTCTCATGAAGAAGAGCATCATTCCCAAGAGGTTACAAATATACTCCAAGATGCCGGAGATGCCCAAGGCTGAGTCAGCCATGACTTTGGACCGGCAATCAGATGATTGTCGTAGCTGCAAAGCAGTAGGTAGGGGTGGTTATACCTAAAGTTGGTTATCTCGATAAACTGAGGTACCCTACCCGCCAAGGACAACTGGTGCACAACGCAAACGAGCACTGACAAAAGGCTCTACAGCACAACAAACAAACAAGAAAGTCACTCCGACGAACCAAAGACGCCCCAAGAAGGCTAAGTCAGCCATGAATTTGGAGTGGCAATCAGATGATTGTCGTAGCTGCAAAGCAGTGGGTAGGGGTGGTTATACCCAAAGCTGGTTATCTCGATAAACTGAGGTACCCTACCTGCCAAGGACAACTGGTGCACGATGCAGACAAGCGCCAACCAAAGGCTCTTTGGTTGTCTATCTAAGACAAAGAAACCCAGACCAAATCGAAACAATGCCCTTCGTCATGGCACTCAATTGCCAGACGGTTCTAATTATAACTGACAAGGTCCACATAAAATCCTCAGCTTCAGAATCACAAACAGTCCACATGAGGGTGAGGACTTCGATAATATCCCTCAAAAAAGTCTCTTCTCCCCCTAAATTCTTCATGGACGGACTCGCGAACAATGCATCCCTACGTCTGAGCATCCTATTTCACCATTACGTGAATCTCCTCGACATTCACATGGTCTTGTGGCTAGGAAGAAAAAAGTAAAAGCCAAAGGAAATTTTCTTAATGTTGCCCTTCTTGCTTCTCTCGAAGCATAACATTCGGTGGGGCAAGTTGTTTGAATGCATTTTTCCACACCTTAGTCCCTGATGCGGAATAAAGAAGGAAGCAAGTCAGTAAAGCCCACAAAACAGTGGAAATTTTGACAGTCTAATAATTGCCCCAGAATTAGTCAAGATCTTCATCATCACTCCAGAATGCCACCTGCCAAGTTTCATCGCGATCAGACATGTTTAAGGTAGTGAGCACAAAGAAACAATTTCGGTAAAATTGGCCTTTAGCACCCTAAAATAGACCCCATAATTAGAACTATACCTTTGGTACGTCAAACAGCTGTGGGACCACTGCCATTGGATCTGGCATGGTCAAAAACCCCATGGATCACGTTTCGGCTTAATCGAGCACACCAGGACAAAGTTATGGGTAAAATACCGAAAAGGGGTAGGCTGCACACTATTCCCGTGTGGGCACCTTGCACCGAACACCATTAAAGGGGGCTGATTTTACAGTCACGGGCAGTGAATTTTGAGGCCTATATCTCACTTGTTCTAAGTCGGATCGCATTCAAATTTGGTGAGCGTTTTCGTCTCATCAAGACAAGCGATTCGATATGTGGTACGCCCTATGACGATGCCGAGCAGGGAGAAAAACTAGAGAGAAGTTGCTGATCATTAAAGAAAGTTACAGAAAATTCAGCAGCAGCATACCCCACTCCGGAGGCCAAATTACGATGCTCGCATACCCGATCGGCACGAAACCAATTGCATTATGTGCATAAAGTCTGTGGCCTTCTCTGGTAGATGAACAATTGGATTTCACACATGGAGGCATTGAAGATGCTATAAATTTCAGCTGCCAGATTTCAAGATTCCGGCCAAACACTCAAGATGACGAAATCTTCATCCGAAAATGAAATCGAGCTGCGTTTGTTGCAACGTGATCGTGACGGCATGCTCAATGTGATTCAGTAAAAAAGTCACGAAGAAACATCAAGGAACGAACACATAATCGATCCAAAGTTTTCAAGATTCAAGTAAATTTCAAGTTTCATGATCATGGCTTAAAAACATGATTCATTGCTCGAAGTTGGTATCAAATCGATCGTCATGCCGAGCCCCATAAGAAAATAATCATCTTTCGATCAAACGGGCATAAAAACAACCCCGGATCAGTCATGGAAGATCACACAAGTTCTTCAGCAACAGCATGGACTATTCTGAAATTCCACACATTGTTAGGCAGGGGCAAAATTGTCCTTTTACACCCATTTTTACAATTTCTTTTAATTCAATTAAATTGTAATTATCTTCAATTCTATGTAGTTTTTGGTTGTACACCCATGTTTTAGCCGAATTCTATACAAGCATGCAAAGCCAAATTGTAAAGAGACCTCGGTTCATTTCTTCAATCAATCAATAAAGTTCTGATTTTTGCTTAAGCTCGTGGGTCTGTCTTGGAGAGAGAGAGGAGAGATAAGAAAAGGGTCGATACCCTTCGATAAGGTAACTTTCTCTCTCCTCCCCTCTTTCTCTCTCCTCATCTCTATCTCTCTCTTCTCCTTTCTTTTCTCATCTGTATCTCTCTTTCTCTCTCTCCTCCCTTATTTTTCTCATCTCTATCTATCTTTCTCTCTCCTCCCTTTTTTTTAGTCTCTATTTATCTTTCTCTCTCCTCCCTTCTTTTTCTCATCTCTATCTCTCTT
Organism: Amborella trichopoda; assembly: GCF_054954075.1. NCBI lineage: Eukaryota > Viridiplantae > Streptophyta > Magnoliopsida > Amborellales > Amborellaceae > Amborella > Amborella trichopoda. The sequence goes on along the minus strand of NC_142345.1, from coordinate 13,657,064 downwards.
TGTCTCACTTCTTCTCATCTTTCTCTCTCTTCTTCTCATCTCTATCTCTCTTTCTCTCTCTTCTTCTCATCTCTATCTCTCTTTTACTCTTCGTCTAACACAGTCGGTGAAGCCTAGTGCCGATTGCATCCTCTCTCTCCTTTGTCTAAACACAGTCGGTGAAGCCTAACTTTGAGTGCATCCTCTCTCTCTCCTCTATCTAAACACAGATGGTAAAGGCTAGCGTCGACTGCATCCTCTCTCTCTTCTCATTTAACACAGTCGATGAAGCCTAGCACCGACTGCATCCTCTCTCTTCTCGTATAACACAGTCGGTGAAGCCTAGCACCTATTGTATCCTCTCTCTCTTCTCGTCTAACATAGTCAATGAAGCTTAGTGCCGACTGAATCCTCTCTCTCTTCTCGTCTAACAGAGTCGACGAAGCCTAATGCCCGACTGCATCCTCTCTCTTCTCATCTAACACAAACGGTGAAGTCTAATGTCGATTGCATCTTCTCTCTCTTCTTTATTTAGCACAGTTAGTGACGCTCAGCGCCGATTGTGTTCCCTCTCTCTTCTTTGTCAGATACAGTTGGTGACGCTCAGCGTCGATTCTGACCTCTTCCCTTTTTTTTGCCTAATACAACCAGCGACGCCTAACACCGTCTGTTTCTCTCTCTTCCCTCATATGCTTCTTTTTCTTTCCTTCTCTTCCCTCATATGCTTCTTTTTCTTTCCTTCTCTTCCCACTCCTTCCTTCTCCTCTCTTCTTCTCTTATCTTACTCTTCTTATGTTTTTCTTTATAATATATGTTATTGCTGTTATTCTTTTGTTTGATTAAGAGGAGTTTGAGATTAGCCTTTCATGGTAGTCTTGTCGTCTAGCCGTAATGTTGTTGTGCCAAAATTATTGTGCCGCTTTACTGCCACGATAGACTAACCATCATGTCTAGTTAGTCAGTATCGGTATTGACGTCTAGTAGTAATCCTGTTGGGCCAGTCTGGGTTATCGAGCCCATTTTACTACCATGTCAGGCCAACTATTCATTAGCTTAATTACTATGTTGATCTCCTCGCCTGGTGAAATTCTTTTGTCGCCCATCTTTCTTCTCTTATTCTTCTCTTCTTCTTTTGAATGCGCATGCTTGTGTACATTCACTTAAGAGGAAAAGGTGAGGTCTGTCAACCCACCTGTCTTATAATATTTGCCATATGTGTGTTGAGTGTAGAAAACATGAGAATACAAGCCAAAGGAGGCGATTCCGAACCAGTTTTATATTTGGGGGACTTTCTTCATGATCTAAGAGGGCGCCCACGCGAGCCAGCCCGAGTAAGTTCTGAACCCACTTTAAATTCCTCTCTCATCGGTTGGTCATACCTGCCCTTGTTCTCGAATGAGGTTCTCGAGAGAGCGATCTTAAAAGTCCCAGGTCTCCCCGAAACCCGAGACACGTGCTGCCCAATCATCCAAATCTGGAGGGCGAGATTGAGGCATTTAACCGCTCTCTTATTCCTATAACTTCCCCTAGGTTCACTGTCATCTATATTAGTAAGTTCAATTGTATCACTCCCACTATCTATGATTCATATTGTTTTATGTTTTCATTTACTCCTTTGTTATTGTCTAATTCATGTATATAAATAAGAGAGAGTTTCCATATTTTCATATGTGCTTCTAATAAATGTGCATTTTTCGATTTAACCAAAGATTTGGTCTCATGGTCATAAAACCTATAACCCCTAGAAGTATCAGAGTACCCTATGAATGAGCATTTTATAGTTTTAGCCTGCAACTTAGATCTCTCATGGCTCGGGATAAGTACATGAGCATCACAAACCCAAATTTTTAAATGTTTCAATCGAGGTTTACATCCAGTCTATAACTCATAAGGTGTTTTCTTTACGGATTTTGAAGGAAGTCGATTTAAAATATACATAGCAGTATGCAATGCTTCACCCCAAAAAATTGAGGACAAGTTAGCATGACTCATCATTGATCGCATCATTTCTATGAGAGTTCGATTACACCTTTCAGCAACACCATTTTGTTGGGGTGTGTGGGGCATGGTCTTATGGTGCATTATCCCATTTTCTTTACAAAAAATATCAAACAAATTAGAACAATATTCCTCTCATCGATCTGTTCTAAGTATTTTAATTCTTTTATCAAATTAGTTTTCAACTTCTAATTTAAATTCTTTAAATATTTCAAGTGCATCAGATTTTCTACTAATTAGATAAATAAAACCAAATCTCGAATAATCATCAATGAATGAAATAAATACTCCATACCCCTAAGTGTTTTTATATTAATTATCCCATAAATATCAGAATGAATAATAGACAATAAATCATAAGATCTTGTTGCTTTACCAAAGGATTTTCTACTCATTTTACAAAATAAATATGGTTCACAATTTTTAAAATCTAAATTTGTCATTTTAGGAATCAAGCCATCATTAGCAAGTCTATAAATTCTATTTCTACTAATATGACCCAAACGCACATGCCACAAAAAAAGAAGTTTCATCATCACACACATTCAAGTAAGCAAAAGAAGATGAAATTTCATTTATTTTATCAAGCAAATACATATCCCCTCGAGCTTTCCCCCATACAACTATTTTCTTATTAATCCCAATTGAAAATTTCCCATCCTTGAAACGAACTCATATCCCTTAGCATCAAGCTTCCTGACTGACAACAAGCTACAACACATAGAAAGAGCATAAAGAGTACCAGAAAGGAGCAAGAAGTTCCCAATTGGGATGACTAGTTTATAAGTGCCAAAACCAGTATATCAGACTTAGAATCATTGCCCATAGAGATGACATGTTCCCCAACTTTAAGCTCTTTAAGTTCCACAAAGCCCTCTTTAGACTTGGATATCTGTTTAGTGGCCACAGAGTCCTCCCAACAATCATCAATGGACACATTAGCTATTAAACAATCAACTACTATACACAAGTAGCCGCAACCTTGGTTGAGTGTCTTGGGTTCCCTTTTGTTTGGGCATTGGGATTTAAAGTGTCCCATCTTCCCACAAATGAAACATGCCCCCTTGGGAATTTGTGCATAGGCTTCTTGTTTTAGTTTCAACATTCTGCCTTTTATTAGTGTTCCAAGGTTGGTAAGTTTTTCTTTTATTAGAGGATTCTCCAATTCGAGGGTTTTGAGATTGAGCAATGCGAAGTGCATCAGCTATAAGGACCATAATTTTCTCTCAGTTCAGATATGCGCACGGCTATGGAGGGTGAACCAAAGGCCTAGCACCATTTAGAGCATCGTCATGCACGTATAAGAGCTTAGCGCTGTTTTTGATGAAGAGGCATAAGAGAGAGATAGAGGATGCATCGTCATACGTGAATGTGGGCAGCGCCATTTGCGCTTTGTCGCACATGCGGGTGGTAACACCACGTATGTGAGGACCATCACCGTTTGCGTAAGGAGACCCAGCGCCGTCTGTGAATTGACAAAGAGAATGAAAAGGCAGCAAGCATCACGCGTGTAGATAGGGATGTGCATCACTGTCTATGGAAGAGGCCTAAAGCCGGCTGTGAAGATGGAAGAGCAATGCCGCGAGTGAAAATTTGAGCATTGCCGCGAGTGTAGCGTCGTTTGGAGCATCGTCGCTCGTGTAGGAGGCTATCACCACCAGTGAAGGCAGTAAAGGAGTAACACCGCGCATGAGCCGAGGATAGAGTCGTGATGAAAAAGGGAATATGTGACTGCTTTCAGCGCCTCATCTGTCAGCGTCGTACATGTCAGATACAGTGACCTTCACCTACCCAGTCAGCAACAGTGGACTCCACCTACCGTGGGTACTTAAGCCCCACTCTGCTTCACCCTCCGCCATTTTACACATCTCCC